>NC_057404.1:2979809-3186738 GCF_019320065.1 Cervus canadensis
GAGGAGAGTGAAAAAGTTGGCTTAAAGCTCAACATTCAGAAAACTAAGATCATGGCATCTGGTCCCATCACTTCATGGGAAATAGATGGGGAAACAGTGGAAACAGTGTCAGACCTTATTTTTCTGGGCTCCAAAATCACGGCAGATGGTGACTGCAGCCATCAAATTAAAAGATGCTTACTCCTTGGAAGGAAAGTTATGACCAACCTAGATGGCATATTTAAAAGCAGAGACATTACTTTGTCAACAAAGGTCTGTCTAGTCAAGGCTATGGTTTTTCCAGTGGTCATGTATGGATGTGAGAGTTGGACTACAAAGAAAGCTGAGCACTGAAGAATTGATGCTTTTGAACTGTGGTGTTGGAGAAGACTGTTGAGAGTCCCTTGGACAGCAAGGAGATCCAACCAGTCCATCCTAGAGGAGGTCAGTCCTGGGTGTTCATTGGAAGGACTGATGTTGAAGCTGAAACTCCAATACTTTGGCCACCTGATGTGGCGAGCTGACTCATTTGAAAGATCCTGATTCTGGGAAAGATTGAGGGCAGGAGAATGGGATGACACAGGATGAGATGGCTGGATGGCATCACTGACTCAATGGACATGAGTTTGGGTAAACTCCGGCAGTTGGTGATAGACAGGGAGACCTGGCGTGATGCGGTCCATGGGTCCCAAAGAGCTGGACACTGACCAGGTGACTTTCACAACACACTAATAGCTTTGAGCAAAGAATATTTTATCTCTTATTTTCTCTAGCAATGAAAAGAAAAAAATCTTCCTCTACCCAAAAGCATTTATAAATCATTCACAATCACAATATTAACAGTTTATATGTAGTGTTTTTTTTTATGTTCCAGGCACTACTGAAAGCTCTTTATATTCAATTCCCTAATGTCCCTGTAAAAGATGTACCATTTTGCATATACCTATAAATACATAATACACAAACATACATATATAATTACTATATATATATATATACAATTTTATATTTGGTTTATACCTTTCAACATTTTATTTTCACTCAAACACCAGAGCAGATGATATTTTGCAATGAAAGCATACACATGAAATTCAATGCCACATATCATAGTATAAAAATGACATAGACTCTTCGTTTTTACAGTTTTCTTAAGAAAACATACAGTACAGAGTGTTAAAATCCTATTTTTGTCAAAACAAGAAATCCATGGAGGTTATAACTAGAAGTGAGGCTTGAAAAGGCATAGGAGGAATCAGAATTGGTCAAACATCTGATTAAGCTTTGCAGAACTGCAACTCTCATTTCACTAGCTTTTCGTCGTTAAACATTCTTGTCTTCCTTTTCTTCACCCTGAGTGAAAACTGTTTGTCAGGTCTCTGACTACTGACTTACTGTTACTGTCTACAGTGTCTCAGGTCTCTGCTGGCCGCTGGTGCCTAGCTGAATCCTGTGACTCGGCGTTTGCAGCACGGGGGGAGACGGTGGGCCCCACAGCTGCAGTCTACTGGCCGCTGAGACGATGGGAGGACCAGGTGCCACAGAGCCACAGTGAGGACGCTGAACCCGGCCAGGGACGTGCGCGCGTGAAACCATGTCTTACTATGAAGTGATCAGGTGAGATGAGAGAAGCCAGACAGAAGGTGACTTAGGCAGAGAGCACAGACCAGGCAAAATGCCGTCTGGTCCCGGGGAGAGAATCCATGGTGGCCACAGAGAGGTGCAAGTTTTACCTGTTAAAATTTAAGGAGTGGATACAGGAAGTGAAGTGGGTGTGATTCAGAAATGATAGAATCTGGAAAATCCAGGAGTCACTATGATAGAAACCGTAAGAATTCCATTTATCCTTGAAGACCAGGATCCTAAAAATTCAGCTGTCAATTTACTTTTGTTTTAAAATCTGAAGAAAATAGTTGTTCATCTACTAAGACTTTAAGATATATGGGCAAAAGATAGTGAATGCTCTACCATAGATGTTGAGAGTTTTTAAAAAAAAAAAGGTGTAAGGGAAGTGTATATCATGATTTGTCTAGTCACAATTACATATGTTAATCAAATTTAACACAATAAAACTACGTTTCTGCCATCACGTATTCTGAACTTAAAATTCTAGATTACTTGTCCTCAAACAACTATCACTTTTAAATTAAGACTGAATGTTTGAAATAGTCAAAAAGATTGAATTTGGGAAGATGAAAATAAATAAAATAAATACTACTAAGACTTTAAGATATATGGGCAAAAGATAGTGAATGCTCTACCATAGATGTTGAGAGTTTTAAAAAAAAAAAAGGTGTAAGGGAAGTGTATATCATGATTTGTCTAGTCACAATTACATATGTTAATCAAATTTAACACAATAAAACTACGTTTCTGCCATCACGTATTCTGAACTTAAAATTCTAGATTACTTGTCCTCAAACAACTATCACTTTTAAATTAAGACTGAATGTTTGAAATAGTCAAAAAGATTGAATTTGGGAAGATGAAAATAAATAAAATAAATAAGAATCTAGTCAATATAGTGATAACCAAAACCCATTTTAAGGTAGTGGCCAGTTCAAGATATCTACTGTGCAACATCTAAATACCACTCTAAGTTTCTGGTCCTGGTCAGAATATAAATTAGAAGTAGTCTCCTTCTCAATAGCCTGTGTTAATAAATAGAGTAGATTAGGGCACAGAATGAGAAGCCTGCTTGCATTTTCAAATATTTCAATTTCAGTTTTCAGAGCAAACTCAGTCATTTTTAACCTAGCTCCAGTATCATCTTACTCAAAATACAGATAAAGTTTGAATTTTAAATTAACATATAAATGACTTTGGGTTGATTTAGAAAAACTAAGCTGACCCTCAGGTCCTTTAACCATCAGTGAAGACTAATGAAACAAATAGCATTATAAGTTATGGGGACAGACTCACCAAATTTTCATTGATTCATTAAGTATTCATAGGGCATGAAGAATATAAAATTCCCTGCACTCAATGTTCCTATTATGTACTTAACTATATAAAAACTACAGTTAGAAAATGATAAATAGTAGTTGCATTAGCCAGGGTTCTTCAGAGAAATAGAACCAATAGGATATGTGTAAACATATATTTAAAAGATTTAACTGTAGGAATCCTGCAAGTCTGCAATCTGTAGGGGAGGCCAGCAGTTTAGAAACCCAGGCAGGGTTTTTATTTTACAGTCTTGAGGTAGAATTCACTTATTTTTTGGAAAAACTATCTTTGCTCTTAAGACCTTCAAGCGATTGGATGAGGCCCTCTCAGATTATCAAGGGCATTCTCCTTAAAGTTTACTAATTATATACTATACTAAATAACCTGACAGCAACATCTAGACTAGTGTCTAGTTTGACCAAACAACGGAGCACTATAGCCTAGCTAAGTTGACCATAACTTACGCATAACCATCATGGCAATTCAAGGTAATGCACACTCCAAGTAACTATTTCAGAGATATAGTATTTTATATTGTATCTCTTCACTGAATTTTAATCATATACAAATCCTCTCATCCTGCAGGGTGACAAAAGAAGGCCTGAAAAGTGATGAACCCTGTGTCATGATGAGAAAGAATTAGTACCAACTAGAGAACCACTGAGCAGAGGAGTCTGCCATTTAAGCAGCAAGTGCAAAATAGCTTCATTATTTCTACTGAAGTCCTCCTTATGGCATGGCAGAGACGGTAACTAAGAAAATGACAACAATATTGTCTTAAAAGTAGGCATCCTATCTTTTAGAAGTGGAAGGAAGATACAGGAAATAGATTGAAGAAAAAGAAAAGCTGCCTTCAACACTAGATGCTGGCCTAACGTCAATCCTACTAGCTGGACCTCGGTGTTGCTAGAAAGTTACCTGGTCCAGCTAGGTCTTGGTGTTTCTGTGAACATAAATAATTTTACAGATCAACAGCAGACAAGGCCCCCTGTGGCTGTGATGGACCAAGATAAAAAGATCAACCTAGATACATGTCTAAACGTGAACATCATCTAAGCCAAAAAAATAACCCCATACCCCCCTACCCTGGCTCATGAGTAACTGCTGCTTCTTTATGAATTGTAGCTTTAATCTTGCTCTTTTATTCCCTCCTTCTAGATAAATCTCTTAAAATATTGAATCATGGAACTACCCATACTTCATGATAGCATCCAATCCAAAGCAAAGTCTAGCTTCTTTAAACTCTTCCCTAAACTATCAACCATGAGCCCAAATTCTACAATGAATTCTAACAATCTGTTACTAACATGGGGTACCCAGCACCCCATGGCATAGTATCTCTCCTTACAAGAGCAATAAACTCTAATTATCTGACTACACATGCATGATCATGGACAAACGCAAGCAAGCAAAAAAGAGACCAAGAAGTACATGGATTAAAAAATATGGCCTCTGGTAATGGAGAAGAATGACCATGATACTCATTCTACCAAATCAGATGTCAACTTAATGGATGAGTATAGTAACTCACAATATACAGAAACTTTACAAAAAAATATTTAAAGTATACTTAAGTATAAAACTAACTACTTCTTCACCTGCAAAATGGCAATGAAATCATTTTGGGATTAACTTCATGAGAAAGTTTATACTATACAGGGGAACAAACCAAGTCACTTTGGCATAAAGGTTCATAGATAGAATATCTGCTTGTCATGAAATTAGCAGAGTATAAATTCTGTCAATATATTCACTTGGAAATCATTTTTCCTAAATGAAGCTACCCAATTTGAGAATTTTGATATTATAAGCATCTATCTAAATATTTATTCCTGGCTACCCATCATCATTGATAATGCATCTATTTTGAGTGTAAAAGTTACTTCTAAAACATCTACTGTATTCTAAATGCATATTTGTACTAAATTCATGACACTAGACCAAGAGAAAAACTGAGCTCTGTTAATCTTTATGATACTTGAACTATTAATATTTCCATACAAAATGTAAGCTGCCGTGCATGAATGGAGGTCAGCCACAACCTGGTGCGCATGTGTCTGTTTATGCCATCACAAGACTGTCTTCTCTGCGGCATTTTCTTGTTTGGGATCACCCAGCTGCCTTGAGTCCTCAGGCTCTACTCTGGGAAGAATAAAGGCACTGGATGAGGAACTCTAGCCAGACAGGCGGTGTAGAGATTTTGTAAATGTACTCAGAAGAATCAGTCTCAAGTCGGCCAATTTTAATGATGACTCATCACATCACTTGAAAAGATGAAGGAAACAAGGGAGGAGTCCTGGTCGTGACACTGAGTTGGTTCGGAGTCACGAGGATCAGATGCAGAAGCATCAGGAGGCCAAGAGCAACCTTCAGTGGCAGAGGCACTCAGCCGCAGGGAGAGCCCTTCCTCACGAGAGTCTGGGTGAAGAATGCGTTTGTGGAAAGCAGTGCTGAACGTTTCACTCAGCTTTCTCCATAAGCATGCCTGGTGTGTTAAAATTGTCCACAATAATTTAGGTTCAAACAACATTTGAAAAGCAGTAATGTTGAGAAACGATGTAAAAATAATGAATGCACAAAACTTCCCAGCACATTATCCTTATTCAAAAAGACTTGAGCAGAAGATAAATCCTACAAATTTATGAACACAGTTTCATCTTTTAGCTAGAGTTCAATCCTCAATAGACTGTGGAAATTTGCAAGGGAAGAAAACATTTGAGTATAAAGAATATAGGAAACTTTAAAATCATGGAATAACTCTTAATGAATATCAGAAAGTTCCTGTTAAAAGAATCAATAAATATGCAATACAACATCCCAGAGCACAAGGCAGTCTCAAAACAGGAGAACTCCTTCTACAGAGAAACTCTGCGTGTGATCAATGGTGCATATTGATTTTCTTCTGGTGTTATTTTCACTCGTTTTTCCTATCCTCTTTTTTGTGTGGGAGAGTCTTCATACCCACTCAGTGGCTTTTTTTCTTTATATTTATCAACATTTTATTTTGTCAAGGAAAGATATTACTAAAAGACGCTATAACATATTTTGTACAAGAAAGACAATTATGATATCAAAAAAGGAAGGGTATAATCTCAGAATAAAGAACAGTTTCAAGTTAAGACAGTTTCAAAAAAGCTTTTGTTCACTGTTGTCCTTGTATTTCTCCTTTTGTCTCTCCTAAGTAACAAATGTGAAGAGTTGACTCATTTGAAAAGACCCTGATGCTGGGAAAGATTGAAGGCAGAAGAAGGGGATGACAGAGGATGAGATGGTTGGATGGCATCACCGACTCAATGGACATGAGTGTGAGTAAGCTCTGGGAGTTGGTGGTGGACAGGGAAGCCTGGTGTGCTGCGGTTCATGGGGTCGCAAAGAGTCGGACACAACTGAGCGACTGAACTGGACTGAAGTATCAAAACCTTTACCCTGGACTGGTTACTAGATGAGATGACCTCTCAGGTGTCTTTTGGATTCTACAGTCTTATTCAAATTCTATTACATATATATATATACATACACACACATTTCTAAATGTAAATCCATTTTATATACTAGCATGCTTTAAATTTTAAACTTTCTATCTCCTACACATGGATTATTGATATTTTCAAATATCAAACAGGCTCCATCCTATTTTATTAATTGAAATTCTTATGGATATTCAAATGCAGTTGTAATACAGTTCACATTTAACTGTAAAGACATACAAATCCTACGTCTACTTTCCCCATGTATTTCCCTGAAGTACAACAACATCTTGCAAAATATAAAAACATTGAATGGATACAATCCACACAATTTATTCTGATTTCCCCAGTTTTACCTGCACTCACTTGTACATGTTAATATGTATGTGCATAGGGTAGGGGGCAGTGTGTAGTTCTATACAATACTATCACAATTGTATGTTCCTGTATCTACCACCCATAGTCAAGAACTGAAACAGTTCCATCACTATAAGAATCCCTTGAGGTGACATTTTATAACCATATCTACCTCCCTACCACACTCCCCAACTTCAGCCCTGATCCCTAACCCCTAACAGTTTTCTTCTCAAAATGTTATATAAATAGAATACAGAATTTAACTTTTGGGGTTGATATATTTCACCTAGAATATTCCCTAAGTCACCCAAGTTTCTTTATCAGGTTGTTCCCTTTTATTGTTGAATAGTATTCCATAATATGAATATGTCATAGATAGCTGTCCATTCTTCCACTGAAGAACATCTGGATTGATGTTATATTCTAGCTATTAAAAATAAACTTTTAATATTTGTGCAAAAAATAACAGAAGCACAAATAAAGCCTTTAATGGAGCTCTGTCATCACAGGAAAGGTAAAAGAAAATTATTCAGGGCTTATCCAACTGAATGTACTAGTTTTATTCTAGGTCTTGCTCAAAAGGTTTTAAATCATTTAACCTTCACAAAAATCCTCAGAATTAAATACTGTTGGATCCCTATTTTACAAGTGAAAAATCTGAAACAGAGTGATTAATTTTTTCAAGGTCACATAATGTGTAAGAAGTTGGAATTTGAACCCAGGCAGTCACCCCACAGATAGTTATCATAATCACATTTCAATACAAAGTCAGAAGAAGCAAAAGAACCCATGGAAAAGTAATTATTTTTTAACTGTTTACAAATATTTCCTGGCTTTTATGAATTCGATCATGGGCATGCCATTGGACCTCACTAAATCTAAACATACTTAAAGATTTGGACATGTTCACTCAGTCCTTTCCGACTCTTTGCAACCTCATGGACTGTAGCCTGCCAAGCTCCTCTGTCCATGGGATTTTCCAGGCAATCCTGGGGTGGGTTGCCATTTCCTTCTCCAGGGGATCTTCCCGACCCAGAGATCGAATCCTGGTCTCCCACACTGCAGGCAGACTACCATCTGAGCCACCAGGGAAACTCATGTTTAAGGATAAAGTACTAGAAATCTATTTACTTCACGTATGTATACATACGCTTTCTTCCAGAGCTCATGCTATAGCGCCGACTGTGGTTCAAAGAGTACTTTGCCCGAGTGGGAGATTTCTGACTGCTGAAGCTGCAAAGTCTCCATAATTCCAGGGCACTCAGATTGACACAAAGCAGCAGAGCCCCGAACACTCTATATCTTATATTTATTTTAAAACAGATTTTTTTAGAATGCTCTTATCTGTGACTGAAATATATTTCTTCTGAGAAATGTTTTAGCTCTTTAAGGCAGAATCTTACAAATGTTTATGCCAGTATGTCCTGAAATAGCATCTCCCAAAGTTTTATGAGCTATTAAATTTATCACAAAAGGGGAATCAGAATAAAGCCTTCTTCTCTCCAGTCTATTCAAACTGAGTTTTAAAACCAATAAATAATGACAAATAAGCATATTTTTCATATCTTCCCATGTATGCACATTATCACTGACACTAAAAAAGACTAATTTTATCTTTTTAAGTTTCATTTTTCCCTCAGAATTCATAGTTTCTTTAGGGCACTTAAACATTCAAGAGCATTTCAATTGTATCATTAAAGTATAATACTATATAAATGCATAAATTGAAATTTCTGTTTAACAGAGGTAACAACATGTTCATCTATGTCAAAAAAGATGAATATCATAATCCTGGGTTAGAATGTTATATTTTAAAGTTGAATGGACGAGATAATATTCAGAAAGAGAAGCAGTAAATTGTGTCACAATCTGTAATGGCATCTTATTTTAATTTACTTTTTAATCACTATGCAGATTTAGGAAAGGAATGATCCTTATGTATCACAGAAAATAAATCATGAAATGCATGTCTCTAGAGAGGTTCTAGAGAAGTTCACATGAGATACTTCAAAGAGGAAGACTTTTCAAATAAAAATCACTTTTGTTCGGTTCCTGTGGAATTTGAGAAATCATTGGTCAGGAGAAGATGAAGTCTCACATAAAAGTCTACGAGGAGAAATTGACACCATTTTTCTAACAGTCAACAAATTGGTAAACACCATGTAGAAGTTATGTTGGTTTCTAGAGTCTTTATAAAGTTGCTTCTAAAACACAGACACACACAGATCATAGCAATTTTATGCTGTGCAGTTGCAGACACATAAAAATTTGTTTTTCCCAAAGGAAGCTCATTTTTTTTTTATTAAATGTTATGCCCAATTAAGCTCTGTTAATCATTTCGGTGTAAAATAGCTGCTGTGGAGTTGTTTTTCCCCGAGGGAGTAAGCTGCTCTCTGGTTTTGGATTAGAGAACAAACATCTGAAAGCAATCAGACATTATTCCAGCTCCACAAGAAGTTTTTCTTCTTCTCTTAATGTGGGGTCATTTTGCCTAGATACCTTTGGCTTTTCATAAATCCAAAGTGTTAGTTTCAGTGGCAGAATATTGTTTGGTTTTTTAAAGTGCCCAAATGCCCTAAGGACAGATGCTTATGGAGCACAGGGGTGGTCTCATCAGTTTACTGCACTAGTGTTTCCAAAGACCAGTAGGTAGGAAGGGGTAGTCGCAGTAGATTTATCTTGAGTACAAAGAATGTTAATGCATGTTAATGTCAAAAGTACTTATTTTTTCATTGATCTCTTTTGAATAGTAGGTTTTACAATGATTGTAACAAACAGCAGTGATCTTACACTATTTTATGTTTGCCTAAGAAATTAAGACACCAAAAACTTTTCAAGTATATGCAGCATTTGAAAGGTTCTTAATCATCTTAACTACAGTAATAGAAATCAAATTGTTGAAGAAGGTACTCTTGAAGGACTCAAGATTAAAGACAAATTGCATTTTCATTCCAATAGTGATGCAAGCCTTAATAAGAAAATGCCTCATGATCATTAAATCTCCAAAACAATGTGCACAGGACACTTCCAACAAGATAAACATTACTGTACCATGCAGAATGGCCGTGGTTTTCCTTATAAACCCTTGTACTATATATAAACACAAATTCATATTATAAAAGCAAAGCATTATTTCTATGCATGATCTTTTTAAGGGATTACAAATTAATCATTCTTCAAAACGCTCATTTCTCACTTTATGTTCTAATGAGCCCAGTACATGCTGTACTCTATAAGAATAAATTTTAATTCTTACTATATAAAGGGACTTTTAAATAATGTATTTTCATAATATGATTAATTTTAAATTAGTGAACTATAACAATCTGGTATAGCTGTTGTTCAGTCGCTAAGCCGTGTCCAACTCTTTGTGACCCCGTGGACTGCAGCATACCCGGTCTCCCTGCCCCTCACCTTCTCCCGGAGTTTGCCCAAGTTCATGTCCATTGAGTCGGTGATGCTATCCAACCATCTCATCCTCTGCCACCAGTATAAAACCTAGTATTGTCAGAATTCAAATACAGCAAAATGGCATACAGATGCAATAAAATAATGGATGCTGAAGTCTGAATTTTAAGTCATACTGTCCTATAAAAATATTTGTAAAAGTCTCTAAAGCTACCTATTAGGATTCTCAAAATTAATTCACTTCATTGTGTAGCGGTCAGATAGAAGGATGGATAACCATGAAGTCGGGAGACCTAAAAGTAATATGGAGATGTAAGAAGGAGGGTCTTTTGGGCTAAGAGTTGCACGCCTGAGTGAGGTGCTGGGCGGATGATATGGTCTCACAGGCAAACTCTTGAGGGGCGCACAGAAGTCAAGGCTGGGAGCCTGGAAGTGGTTGCAATCTCTCAGGCATAGTATAAGATAAGGAGGCACATCAAAAGTTACTATGGACCCATGTTTTCACGGATACTGTCTAGTAGCTAATGTAAGCAGAGAGAGACTTATAAAGACAAATGTTTCTCAAGGAAGCAGAGGACAGAACTTCATCAGAGGCCATAGAAGAGCATGGAGCCAACAGTTGAAAAACCCCAGAAAAAAAAATCATAATCATCTCCTTCTCTCCTTCACTCTCCCGTAACCGCTACTGATCTGCTTTTCTCTTCTCCCACTCTGAAAATGACCTTTTTCTGCTTAATAACATTCTGACGGAAAGTGATATCACTAATAGCCCCCAACACATTTTCTCCTTTTGAGAGTGGTCTGAATGATCAGAACCACCTGGATTGTTTCAAAGTCCTTCTGGAAAAGGCTCATTGGCTTAAATGAACTGCAAGAGGGGGAACAGGGATTATCTGAATAACGAGAAGTCAATCAAATCACCTGTGATTTCCACATTTCTGTACAAAGTAAAACCTTACCATTCTAGAAGAAAGATTCAGAATGGCAATGAGAACTGGCAAAATAAAGTAGCTTTGTAAGTCTGTTCTGTCAAACATTAGAAATATTTGAAAGGAAAGACTTAAAACCCTACCAAGAACAATCCTTTTGAGTTCTTAAACACCTTTTGCAAATCGAAAAGAAGAATCACATAGTATTATATTTTCTAGAAATATTTTCTGAGTACATTATTTATTTAATGTCAGTTCATATTTTATTATCTTTGATAAAATAAAAACTTAAATTACATGTAGTAAATCATGATGGGGAAATGGTAGATTTCATTTATTGATTTTATTTAAGCTAAAAAAAGGCATCATTCATCCAGAGGAAAGAAAATACTTAATGTTTTTTTATTTCTTCTGTTGGATTTCCTTAAACTTTGGCTCCTAGGGGTCTCACAGCAAAATTTATTGCCCATTTTACTGTATTGTCCAGTAAGTCTATAAATCCAGGCTGTGAGCTTCATTCCACTTGGCAGCTATGCAAATTTACGTTTTATTTTATTTTTCTATTATATGTATTTCTGTAAGCCATGACAAACCTTTTGTCAAAAAGTCAGGTTATGAGTAAACAGCCTTTTTCCCCATCTTTTAGATTAAACCTCATATTGTTTTCATAGGAACCAATAGAGAAAAATGATTCACTTAAAATGAAGTTTTCATATAAAAATGTCTAAAGATTTTAATATATCAATTTTATTAAACAAAAATTGTTTTTATTTTGCCTATTACCTTTTACAGTATGTTCTATTTTTAAAGTTTCCCTTTTTTAATGCATTAGGCAAGGGTGATAGCTAATATTTTTCAACAGCCAACTTGCCATGGGTCTGACAATCAGTGGATGCCCGCTGTAGTGCTTGGATCGAGCCTTGGCAGCTTCTGCTATGCCCGCTGTTCACCTTTTAGTTATCACAAGGGGCAGGGGGGTGGGCGGGTGGTGGTCAGGATGGCCCTGGTACTTCAAGTTTCTTTCTTACCCTCAGGAGATAAGTGTATGATTTGAAGACATGGTGCTTGTGAGGTCAATGATCAATCATCTCTCTCTCACCATTAGACTTAAACTTTAAAATATGAGGCTTATTGCTGGTAAAGCTGGATGGACTATGTGACTAGGAACTGAAGTGAAAATTCCCTAAGATTTCCAAACTCACCAGTCACCAGAGGGGCCCGGCCTTCCCCTCAACACACTAAATGCAAAGACCCCAGGAAACTAAGAGAAGAGGCAGAAGAAAGAGACCAAGCGAGAGTCTGACAGACCGAAAGGTCCTGAAGGGTGTGCTGCCCGGGTTTCTGCAGGAGGAGGAGCGAATCAGAGCAAGAGGGAGGAATCGCAAGAAGGCAGAGAAGAGAGCAAGCAAGTACATGGTAAAGATAACGCCTCCCTTTCAAGGGATTAACTTATGTAGACAAGAAGATAACATTTTATACATTACTGAATACTTCTGCAAAATGCAAACCCAACATATGTCAACAAAAGATGCTGCTAAAATGTGTCAACTGCAAGAACATAACTCAATCCATTTAGCCTGTCAAGTTGTGAAAATATACATTTCCTAACGTTTCTTGGTTCTTTGGGGGAGAATTTGTTTGTGTCATGTAAAATTTAAACACAAAGAGAGTTAATTCAAATTCTTAAATTATCCTGTCTTAAATTTGTATAATCCATATTGCCAGTGAGTTACATAAATCTGCATACACAGAAATCATAACCATCCAATCAAAAACTCTTAAAAACAAAATTTAAAAGTAACAGTATTTTCCCTCTTACAGAGATTGAGTAACAGGGTGCAGATTTCCCCTCTTAAACTACTAAAAACAAAACAAAACAACCACACACGGTGGGGCAGACAATATATAAAACAACAGCTTCGACTTACTAAACATTCTTAAATTAAAAGCTCTAAAACATTATACCCTAGGTGATAAAAAAGTTTACACTAAGTGCAAGGAAACGGGAAATCATGGCGAGCCCTGCAGACTGCCTGAATTGAGCAGATAAAGCTGGAAGAAAAGGCCATGATAGCCAGAGAGTTACGTGTGTGTGTGTGATCACTCAGTCCTGTCTGACTCTTAGTGACCCCATGGACGGTAGCCCACCAGGCTTCTCTGTCCATGGAATTCTCCAAGCAAGAATACTGGAGTGGGTTGCCATTTCCTTCTCCAAGAGAGCTACATAGTTGCTTCAGAAATTTATGAGTTTCTTCCTAGAGACTTTCAGTTCAGTTCAGTTCAGTCGCTCAGTCATGTCCGACTCCTTGCGACCCCATGAATCACAGCACGCCAGGCCTCCCTGTCCATAGAGACTTTAGCAGGTAAATTATCAGCTCATGCATGTGAGGAAGCTACCTGAGGCCCAGCAACGGCCCGAGAAGGAATAATCTCCAGGAGTCACTAGTTACACGGAAAATCTCAGAATTCAGCAGTATCAAGTAGTCTGCTAAGAAAAGTCTGTCTTAGCAGTTGGGCCAAAGTGGCCCAGTATAACAAAGCATATCCCACCTGACTACATCTTAAAGCAAGAATCAGCAGGAATTATTTCCAGTGAATCGACTAACCCAGAACAAAGCTCAAGAATACACAACACAGAAATAGCCAGCAATTTAATAATGTAAAACATTGACTCACTTTTGCTGAGCCTTCCAGGAGCTCAACCAGATTCTCACAGTAAATATCGAAGGAGAAACGCCCTTGTGCTTCCGGCAGGGAGAGGAGAAAAGGAGACATTTTGAAATACACCAACGCGCGCTTCTTAACTGGGCCCACAGTCAACAGAACGTAACCAGCTGGATATCATTAGAGCTTAACTGACCTGAGGGAGGAGAAATGCTCAGGTGTGGCCATTTGTCCTAAGGTGGGGAGGAAAAAACTGAGAAACCTTAGGAAGTTCATAGCCTGGAAGCATAAGGTCACTAAAATTTCAAAGAACTGTGGGACCACTCAAGGGACCAAATACACACGTTATGGGGGTTATGGAAAGAAAGCGGGGTGGCAGGGGCAGGGCGGGTGGGGAAGCATTTAAGACACTGATGCCAAAACTTTTCCAAAGAAAACTACAGAACCACAACTTTTCAAGACATTTCACCAACCCCAAGTACAAGAGGTATGAGAAAGACTACACCAAGGCGTGTTATCATCAAGTTGTTTGAACTCGGTGATAAAGATAATATCTTAGAAGAAGATAGAGGGATAAAAGGAATAATACATGATTAAGAACAGATTTCTTGTGGAAAGCCAAGTAAGCCAGAAAACAGAGGAGCAACACCTTTAAATTAGTGAATAAAGACTTACCAACTCAGAATTCTATGTTATCATGCTGGCCAAAAAGTTTGTTCAGGTTTTTCCACAATGTTATGAAATTCTGAAGGAACATTTTGGCCACCCCAATATTTTAAAACAAAGGTAAAATAAAGGCTTTTTCAGACATTAAAGCTCATAAAAATTTATCACCAGCACGCCTGTATTACAAGAAATATTAAAGGAGTTCTGAAGGACAATCATATAAGAAAAAAAATCTGGATCCACACAGAGGAGCGAAAACACTGGGAGCTGACACTGCATGGGTAAATATTGAAAATCTTATATTTATTTTTTAAATTAAATTTACAATTATAGAACTTCCCACAAAGAAAATTCAAGGTCTACAAAGTTTCACTATTTTACAAAATATTTAAAGAAGAGGGAATTCCAATTCAAACAATCTCTTTCAGAAAATAGAAGAGATAACACAAAGTAATTAGTTCTGTGAAGCCAACATTACTGTAATACTAAAACTATAGTCAAAGAACTCACAAAAGTTGATGCAAAAATTATTAACAAACTTTCTCAAATCCAAAAGATATAAAAAGTGTATGTCATGACTAATAACATAAGACTGGTTTAATATTTGAAAACAAATCAATGTAACTGATTGAAAAATGAAAGAAAAAGAAAAACCATATGATCATCTCGACAGATGCATGAAAAACACTGGACAAAATGCAACATTTATTCCTTCTTAAAAACAGACCAAAAAAAACACCTCTTAGAAGACTATGAATAAAAAGTGATTCTCATCCTAATAAAGAGTATCTATGGAAAAACTAAATACAAACTTGGAGGACCGACACTGACTGACTTTGAGACTCACTATAAGCTACAGTAATTAAGACGGTGTGTAGCATCAGTGAAGGAAAAAAAGAGAATAGACAAACAGTTCAATGAAACGAATAGAGAGCCCAGAAATCGACCCACATCAATATAGTCAACTGATCTTTGACAAAGAAGCAAAGGGAATATAACGGAGCAAAGATGGTCTTTTCAACAAATGGTTCTGGAACAACCAGGCATATACACATGCAAAAAAAAAAAAGAAAAATCATCATCACCTAAATACAGACCATAAATCCTTCAGAAAATTTCACTCAAAATGGATCACAGAACTAAATGTAAAATACTTTAAAACTCTTGGAAGCTGTAAAACTCCTAGATGAAAACATAGGAAAAAATCTAGATGACCTTGAGTATGGTGATGATTTTTTAGATATAAAACCAAAGGCACAATTCATAAATCACCGAAAACTTAATTTTATAAAAATTTAAAACTTTGGCTCTGCAAAAGATGAAATCAAGAAAATGGAAAGACACACATACTGGGAGAAAATATTTGCAAAAGATACATTTGATAAAGGACTACTATCGAAAATATACAAAGAATTCTTAAAACTCAACAGCAAGAAAACAAAGTTGATTTAAACATTGACCAAAGACCTTAACAGACAATTCACCAAAGAAGACAGATGACAAATAATCACATGAAAAGATGCTCCACATCATACGTCATCTGGGGAAATGCAAATTAAAACAAGACGCCACTACATATTTACTAGAATGGCCAAAATTTGCAACACGGGCAACAACAAATGCTAACGGGAATGTGGCACAACAAGAACACTCATTCTTGCTGATGGGAGCGCCAAGGCTACAGCCACTTGGGAAAACAGATCGAGGGTTTCTTACAACTAAACATAAGTGAAAGTGAAGTCGCTCAGTCGTGTCCGACTCTTTGCGACCCCGTGGACTGTAGCCCGCCAGGCTCCTCCATCCATGGGATTCTCCAGGCAAGAATACTGGGGTGGGTTGCCATTTCCTTCTCCAGGGGATCTTCCCAACCCAGGGATTGAGCCTGGGTCTCCCGCATTGCAGGCAGATGGTTTAACCTCTGAGCCACCAGGGAAGCCCTAATCTAGCTATAGCACTCCTTGGTATTTACCCAAAGGAGGTGAAACCTATGTCCACACAGCAGCTTTATTTGCAATTGGAGGCAACCAAAATGTTTTTCAGTAGTGTAGTGGATACAGAAATATGGAATATTATTAAGCACTAAAAAATGAGCTATTAAACCATAAAAAGACATGTGCATGCATGCTAAGCTGCTTCTGTTGTGTCTGATTCTTTAGGACCCTGTGGACTGTAGACCGCCAGGCTCCTCTGTCCAGGGGCTTCTCCAAGCAAGAATACCGGGGGGGATTGCCAGGCCCTCCTCCAGGGGATCTTCCCCTCCCAAGGACTGGAAGCATCTCTTATGTCTCCTGCATTGGCAGGCAGGTTCTTTACCTAGGAAGCCCAAAAAGACATGTAGGAAACTTAAATGCATATTGTTAAGTGAAAGAAGCCAATCTGATACATACTGTATCAGTCCAGTGGTATCACATTCTGGAAAAGGCAAAACCACGGACATAGTAAAATGATCAATGGCTACCAGGGGTCAGGATAGAGGAGAGATAAAAAGGTTGAACAAAGAGAATTTTTAGGGCAGCGATACCCTTGGTGATACCATAATGACATTATACATGTCATTACACATTTATTCAAACCCAGAGAATATATAACACCAAAAGTGAACCCTAATGTAAAACTATGAAGTGAAGTGAAGTGAAGTTGCTCAGTCGTGTCCAACTCTTCGCGACCCCATGGACTGTAGCCTGCCAGGTTCCTCCGTCCATGGGATTTTCCAGGCAAGAGTACTGGAGTGGGTTGCCATTGTATAATTATGACGTGTCAATGTAGGTTCATCAATTGTAACAAATGCACCACTCTAGTGGGGGATATTGATAATGTGGGAGGCTGTGCATGTGTGGGTGCAGAGTATATATGCAAACTCTGTACCTTCCCCCCATTTTTTTGTGAACTTAAAACTTATCTAAGAAAATAACAGTAAAGAAGTCCTTTGAAAAATTTGAAGTATTATACTAGGTGATGTCAAGTACTAAAAGATCTACGGTAATCAAATCAGTGTAGTATTGATATCAATATAGGCAAAGAATATAAGGTCCAGAATAGACATACTTTTGAAAGACATGAAAAGCCAATTTTGTGGAGAAAATTAGTCCTCTCAACAAATGGCACGTGTCTATGTTTAAAAAGAAGAATCATGGGAATTCCTCGGCACTCTAGTGGTTAAAACTCTGCACGTCCAATGCAGGGGGTGCAGCTTTGATCACTGGTTGGGGAGCTAATATCTCACATATCACATGGCATGGCCAAAACAAAACAAAAAAAATGAATTATTTCAATTTATAGCTCACACCATATGCAAACATTAACTCAGGCAGATCATAAGTCTAACAGTAAAAACTAGAACTATAAAACTTTCAGAAGAAAACATAGGAGAAATGTTCTTGACATTGGATTACGCAAAGACTTTTCACTTAATGGTGAAAAATTAATAAATTGGTCATCAGAATTAATAAATACTGGTTTTTGAAAGACACAGGAAGAATAAATATAAAGGCCAATAACTAGAAGAAATTATTTATAAATCACATATTTGATAAAGGATTTATATCCATAATATATAAAGAATTTTCAAAACCCAGTAAGAAAACAACAACAATTTTTTTTCTCTTTTATTCATTTTTATTTCTTTAAAGTTTGTAGTACTGTCCCTACTTTCATTTCTTACTTCAATAATTTGAATCTTTCTTCCTCTTTTTTTCTTTTTTGAAAAACAACAAAAATTTTTAAATTAAGCAAAATATTTGAATTAGATGCTTAAGATATATGGATAGCAACATGGAGAAAAGCACATGGAAAACGCCCAACATCATCAGTTATAAAGGATATGTAAATTTAAAAACTTCAGTGAGATGCCACTCAAACCGCAGACAGTCAACAAATCTAGGAAAATGTGGCAATTTTTTTTAAATATTGTAAATATGCCCTCCATGTCAAGCAGGCATTTCCCAGAAAATCAGGTCATATGTTCACAAAAAGATTTGTGCACATAAACATAGGCTCAGATGGTAAAGAATCTGCCTGCAATGCAAGAAACCCAGATTTGATCCCTGGATTGGGAAGATCCCCTGGAGAAGGAACTGGCTACCCACTCCAGTATTCTTGCCTGGAGAATCCCATGGACAGAGGAGCCTGGTGGGCTACAGTCCATGGGGTTGAAAAGGAGTAGGATACGACTGAGCAGGCACTCACAAACATAAACACTGTATACTGGTGCCCATGCAGCTTCGTTGGTGGTCACCACCCAAAACTGGAGACAGCACAAATGTCCAGCCACAGCTGAATGAATGAACAAATCGTTGCTTATCCATACACTGGAATGCTATGCAGCAATGAAGCCAAATGAATGACTGATATACAAAACAAAATGAAGAAGTCTGGGATCTTCTAGGAAAAATACTGGAGTGGGCTGCCATTTCCTTCTCCAGAGGATCTTCCCGACCCAGGGGTCGAGCCTGGGTCTCCCACATTGTAGGCAGATGCTTTACCATCTGAGCCACCAGGGAAGTCCTAAAATGTAAGTGTATTCCCTTTATATTGCTGCAGTTTGCCAGATAAGTTAGATAAAATTAAATGGTTAGGTTTTGCATTTTTTAAATTCATTGCAAATTTCCCATAATCCAATTTATAACATAGCTAACTTAATATATAATTCTTCATAGACTGTTTTCATCGTAGAAAACATATACATCTATCATGTTTATGGATCCAAAACATGCCTTTACTAACCTTTCAGAAGAAATGTTTGTGTACATTTGTACAAAATGTACACAAACATTTGTACAATGCAGAATATTGCATTTGAAGCAGTCCTATCTTCTATTCAGATATGATGAACATTTAAATTTTCAGCAGAAAAAAACCCTTTCTTCAATTAGGCAAATATATCTAACAAAGGAGAAGGAAAAATACAGTAACATTTTTGCAGGTGGCTTCTATTATGAAAGAAAATAAATAATTTTCTTGCCTGACAAAATTAACTTTATTGATCTGCCTCTCTGCTTTGACTTTAAACTGAAACTGTGCATCTTCAAAGAATAGATTGGTCATGGGTTAAAAAAGAATTATCAACTTGCCACCAAGCAGGAACCCATCATGCCTTCCTAGGAAAGAAAATGTTAGTCACTCAGTTGTGCCTGACTCTTTGCAACCCCATGAAATGTAGCCCACCAAACTCCTCTGTCCATGGAATTCTCTAGGCAAGAGTACTGAGGTGGGTAGCTATTCCCTTTTCCAGGGGATCTTCCCAACCCAGGGATGGAAGCTGGGTCTCCCACTGCAAATTGTTTACTATCTAAGCCACCAGACACTTCCCCCATATCTTCTGCTGTAGCTCCTCTCCGAAGTACCTAAAGATTAGAATCTCATGCTTATTTCCTGAGATTTTCAGATGCTAAAAATCACCACCAAATGGAAGAAATTAGCTACTGAATGATCATAAACACCTAGCCCTATGTTAATACCCTGTTGCCTTAATATCAACCAATCAGAGAATCATGCACCAGCTAATCACTTACCCTGTGATGCCCCACCCCCCCAACTCACTTTGCCTTTCAAAATGTTTTTCTGAAATCCTTTAGGGTGTTTGGGATTTCTGAGGGCACGAGCCACCCCTTCTCCTTTCATGGCCCTGCAATAAGTCTTTCTCTGCTCCAAACTCCAATGTTTGGATTTGTTTGGTCTTATTGTGCATTGGGCACACGAGCTTGCATTTGGTAACAAACTTGGCTTTGTGCATATGATGAAATGGAATATTTCAAATCCCTTAGATCATTTCCAAAATCAAAAGAATAGATAGTGCCTCAGAGCAGAGTCCAGCTTGCCATTTACCAAAGATTCAAACCAGTATTTAACAATGTGAGAAAACCAGCGCTTCCTCCTACTACTCTGGAGTGGCTTGCTGAGGCGCAAAAAATACCATCAACGGGGTCTATGGCAGACTGTTGACCTAAATATAAAGGTAAAATGAGGCAAGCTCGGGAACTGTCAAAAAGATGACTTTATCCAGGAATAGCACAAGAACTGCAATTTGAGACATGAAAACTATATAGCCTGCTACAGGTGAGTCCATCGAGGGTTCAAAGGGCCATATTTATGGGCAGAGAAGGTAAACAGGGATTCAGTGAGACTCTGTTAAAAAAAAAAAAAATTGGAGGCTAGCCCCTGAAGATTCCTCGATCAGACAAAACCAGTCCAGTTATACAAACGAAAGCTAATTTTGGCTTATTTTGTGAGATCAACCCAACATGTATCATTTCTTGCTCATGTCTTTGGAAACCATTAAGAAAATTTCCCATGGCTGATATGAGGCAACCCTTGACCAACTCCCTATTATTTAAGAAAACTCCAATGGTATCAATTTTCTGTAAATCAGGTTTTTATGGGAAATCAGTCTCCCAGTCTTTAAGTTTTATTTTCCTGAGGGCACATACATGAGATTTTTCATTTTATATCCTGCAGTTTCCATTTTA
The DNA here is from genome assembly GCF_019320065.1 of Cervus canadensis. Lineage (NCBI taxonomy): Eukaryota > Metazoa > Chordata > Mammalia > Artiodactyla > Cervidae > Cervus > Cervus canadensis. The sequence continues at coordinate 3,000,687 of NC_057404.1, forward strand.
GATTGAAATCCTTTCAAAGAAAAGTAGGAAACTGTGCCCAGAGGGTCCATGATTTAATGGGCCCAGTTTTCACTAGAGGTTTTTCTTTATTTTCCCTTCTTGACTCTGAAGATAACAATGTAGTAAAAAGGAAAGCAGATTAGAAGTTGGGAGCTTAAACTCCATGTAGGATCATGTCACCTTTTAGGTGACTTATTGACAAACACTTGTTTCAAAAAGATTTGCCTATAATTAAAATATGTCCATGTTTCTCAAATAAAACAAGAAAAGCCTATTTTTAAATAAAACAAGATAAATTATAAAACTGTATTTCTTGCCTTTCCTAAGCCAACATTTTGATCACGTTTGTTGTTTAAGCTTTCTAGCGTCTATCAAAGCAAGCAGAGTGAAGTTAGAAAATTCAGAATTGATAGTATCTGATTGCATTTGGCACAGCCTGAGACATCCCACACAATCTGGGCTGTGGCTCCAGTTTCTTGCTATCTCTTTGTGCCTTAGAGAGAAATCTTCCTTCTCATTCTGCAGTCTCTCCCTTCTTAGCAAGTAAAGTCCAACTCCTGCTCTTTGAACAGCTCTGCCCTCTGCAAAGCTGGCTCATCAGGAGCCATCAGATCTCAAACATTTCCCTAAGGGTGAGCTTTCCTGAAAATATGTACCTAAAGTCGATTTACCATTCTTCTTTCTTACAGATCTTATTCTGCCACTTTTATAACACTGGTCACAAGAAGTTTTTATTTATGCTTTTCTCTGGAAGACTGTCATCTCCATCAAGGAAGAAAACACACTGATATGTGTTATGGCCCGAATGCTTATATCCCCCCAAAATTCATCTGTTGAAGTTCTAATCCTCAATGTGATTTTAACTGGAGGTGGGGTTTATAGAAGGTAATTAGGTACAAGAATACATGACAGATAAGTCACTGATGGGATTAGTCTCTTTATAAACAGATAAAGAATGCCAGAGCTTGCTCACTCTCTCAGCCATGTGAGGGCAAGGCAAGAAAACGGCCATGTGCGTGTCAGAAAGGTTCCTATCACCAGGAACCAATTAGGCCAACTAGTTGGCTTTGGACTTCCTGGCCTCCAGAACTGAAAAAAATGAGAAAAAATAAGTCAGTTGTTTAAGATTATCTATAGAAGCCCAAGCTAAGACAAATGTATCCTGGTCAAAACAGTTCATGTGCCACTGATGGGCTCAGAGCAAATACTTAATAAATACTTGTTGAAAATTAAGCAACACAGTTGATTAATAAAAAATAAAAGACATAATACTTTAACTCATCATAATTTATTTCTAATAGAAAAATTTCAATATAATAATGTTTAGCTTATATTTTCAGTAACTTACCCAGTCATTTAACATACTTCAATATACGATGTAAAAGAATTAATGACTTTAAAATAATCATATCCAACTCAGAATTCTCACTGAAAAATTCTCTAGGAACCAGAATTTCAGTAAGTTTAAAATTGTGTTCAATAATAATGCATGAAAAGTGACTGCCACACAATAGACATTCAAAAAATGCTTTTTCCTACACATTCTCTCAACCCATCTACAGATTGAGAATATCCAGTTCCCCCCAATTACAGTTGTAATTATTTTCAGTAAGAAAAGCCCATTTTTTGGGCCAAAGAACTAAACAGACATTTCTCCAAGGAAGACATACAGATGGCTAACAAACACATGAAAAGATGCTCAACATCACTCATTATCAGAGAAATGCAAATCAAAACCACAATGAGGTACCATTACACGCCAGTCAGGATGGCTGCTATCCAAAAGTCTACAAGCAATAAATGCTGGAGAGGCTGTGGAGAAAAGGGAACCCTCTTACACTGTTGGTGGGAATGCAAACTAGTACAGCCACTATGGAAAACAGTGTGGAGATTTCTTAAAAAACTGGAAATAGAACTGCCATATGACCCAGCAATCCCACTTCTGGGCGTACACACTGAGGAAACCAGATCTGAAAGAGACACGTGCACCCCAATGTTCATCGCAGCACTGTTTATAATAGCCAGGACATGGAAGCAACCTAGATGCCCATCAGCAGACGAATGGATAAGGAAGCTGTGGTACATATACATCATGGAATATTACTCAGCCATTAAAAAGAATTCATTTGAATCAGTTCTAATGAGATGGATGAAACTGGAGCCCATTATACAGAGTGAAGTAAGCCAGAAAGATAAAGAACATTACAGCATACTAACACATATATATGGAATTTAGAAAGATGGTAATGATAACCCTATATGCAAAACAGAAAAAGAGACACAGAAATACAGAACAGACTTTTGAACTCTGTGGGAGAATGTGAGGGTGGGATATTTCAAAAGAACAGCATGTATACTATCTATGGTGAAACAGATCACCAGCCCAGGTGGGATGCATGAGACAAGTGCTCGGGCCTGGTGCACTGGGGAGACCCAGAGGAATCGGGTGGAGAGGGAGGTGGGAGGGGGGATCGGGATGGGGAATACGTGTAAATCTATGGCTGATTCATATCAATGTATGACAAAACCCACTGAAATGTAAAAAAAAAAAGAAAAGCCCATTTTTAGCTCATAATTTATTGCAACGCACCTGTCTTTAACTTTCTATCTACTATGTCTTGTTGACTATGAGTTAGCACGTTTAAGAGCAATGGATTGGCTTATAACTCTAACCATGTTGTGGAACTTCTGAAACTGAGATACTGACCTGTTTTGTTGTGTTTCTAAATATCTACAGGAGAAATTGGGGCTACCCACGTGCCACAGTGGTAAAGAATCGCCTGCCAGTCAGGAGATGCAGGAGACAGTTGGATCCCTGGGTCCGGAAGATCCCCTGGAGGAGGAAGCAGCAGCCTACTCCAGTATTCCTGCCTGGGAAATCGCATAGACGGAGGAGCCTGGCGGGCCACAGTCCATGCGGCCACAAAGAGTCAGACACGACTGAGCACACACACAGACAGACACAGTAGAAATTAGTGTATCTCAAACCTCCAGACTAAGTTACAACTCTGGTAATGATTTTCCTTCTCTGAATACTGTTGTAACCTTCATTCTAATAGATTAGAAAGAGCACTCTACTGGGAGACAGCAAGCCTGGGTTCCTATCCTAAATTTAATGCTGGTTAAAGGTCTTTAGGGAAAAGAAAATCAGTTTATTCATAAAATTAGAGAGTTTGAGTAGATGACTTCTAAGCTCTTTTCAGATTCGGAAATCTAAAAGAAATTATTAAGCAATGCAACAACAATTATCAGATGAAAAAGAAAGGCCTCTTTATAATTATAATAAATATCTAGCAGTTATGACCAACCTAGATAGCATATTAAAAAGCAGAGACATTACTTTGCCAACAAAGATCCATCTGGTCAAGGCTATGGTTTTTCCAGTGGTCATGTATGGATGTGAGAGTTGGACTGTGAAGAAAGCTGAGCACCGAAAAATTGATGCTTTTGAACTGTCATGTTGGAGAAGACTCTTGAGAGTCGCTTGGACTGCAAGGAGATCCAACCAGTCCATCCTAAAGGAAATCAGTCCTGGGTGTTCATTGGAAGGACTGATGCTGAAGCTGAAACTCCAATACTTTTGCCACCTGATGCGAAGAACTGACTCATTTGAAAAGACCCTGATGCTGGGAGGGATTGGGGGCAGGAGGAGAAGGGGACGACAGAGGATGAGATGGCTGGATGGCATCACCGACTCAATGGGCATGAGTTTGAGTAAACTCCGGGAGTTGGTGATGGACAGGGAGGCCTGGCGTGCTGCGGTTCATGGGGTCGCAAAGAGTCGGACACGACTGAGCGACTGAACTGAACTGAACTGAACTGAAATATCTAGGCATGTATGCGTGTGTTCAGTCATGTTCAACTCTTTGCTACCCCATGGACTGTAGCCTGCCAGGCACCTCTGTCCATGAGGTTTTTCAGACAGAATACTGTAATGGGTTGCTGTTTCCTCCTCCAAGGGATCTTCTTGACCCAGGGATAGAAGCTGTGTCTCCTGCATTGCAGGCAGATTCTCTACTGCTGAGTCACCAGGGAAGCCATTTCTAGGCATGTGTACATAAATATAGAGAATATATAGACAGATAGATATAAAATATATAGAGAGATTGATAATACAGATATAGGTATAGACATTTCTCTAAGTACCACACCAGGGTACCCTAAAGATAGCCACACCTAGAAAATGAAGAAATGAAGAAAAAGAATTTAGCTTTCTACAAGGAGAGAGAAGGCATGAAAATAAAGAAAAATGACATAACTTACAGATATTTATATTTACAGATGCAAGTAACTATTACATTATCTATAGATATTATTGAATTTTGTTTCTTTCAAAGAAAAGTAATCTTAAGATATAGGTACTTTTGCTAACAATGCTATTATTGCTTAAAAGCTTTTTTGAAAGCTCTCTCTTGGATTTGCTTTCAGAATCAGGTTAAGAACAATGCAAAGACACTAGAATCATTACTCAGAGTCATGGCTAAAAATGTTATTGCTTACTGTGGTTATCTAATTTATTTACATATGGCTTTTGGATTATTCCTAAAGTCAAATTTACCTTGAAATAAAGATTTGCTATGAATGAAGCTACTCACCCTACCCACCATCTTTTGTGCAATAAGCTTACATTAGAAATACATAAAAAGATGTTTCCACTAGAACTAAAATTATTTGAAAACAGAAATCGCTCTATGGTAATGTATTTAAGCTGTCATAGACTTTGCACCTTTTCGGAGGTGTGATCTCTGCTATGCTTGCTGCACCCAGGTCTCTTCTGTTTTTCTCATGCCTCATACCCAGTGCTTTAGGGAGTCTGTTGGCTTTAGCATCAAATACACCCTGAAAACAAACCATTCACCACCCCTTGTCATCGTCTTGGACCAATCTACAATCACGTGTTCCCTGTACAATAGAAGTAGCCCTCTAGCTGATAGAGATCTTATGGATATTAAATCTGAGTGTTAAGCAATGTAACTAGTCTGTATACTTCAAAAATGTCGTTGTACATCAGCTTCAGGTTGCCAAAACAAATTACCACAGAATGGGCGGCTCAAACCACGGAAATTTATTTTCTCATAGTTCTGGAGGCTGAAAGTCTATGATGAAGGGCTGGTTTCTAATGAGATGGGTTCCCTGTGTTATAAATTAACAACATCTCTCTATGTCTTTACACAGTTTTTACTCATATGCACATAGAGGAAGAGAAAGAGAGGGACAGAGAGAGAAAAAAAGGAAGAGAGTCAAACTCTCTGCTGTCTCTTCTTGTCAGGACGCTAATTCTGCTGAATCAGGGCCCCACACTTATGACTTCATTTAACTTTAATTACTTCCTCAGAGGACCCGTCTCCAAATATAGCTGCACTAGGAGGTGGAGCTTCAACATTCAAATTTAGATTTGGAGGGGAGCAAATATTCAGTTCAGACCAAAAAAAGAATAAGAACTATTCTACAATAAAAGAATCTAAAGAGACATGACCACTAAATGTAAACTGTGATCTTAGATGAGATATTATTGGAGCTATTGTCATTATTTTAATAAGATTAGCTATTAGTGCTGAATCAGTATTAATTTCCTGGTTTTGATAATTGCATTGCAGTTACAAAAAAAGGAGTGCCTTTGTTTTTGGAAATAAACATGGAAGGATTTCGTTGTAAAGGGAAGGAAACGTTCCCTTTAAAACGGAACATTGTATGTGTAACTTATTCTCAAATGGTTCTTAAAAATTTTATATATATACATATATTATATATATAATGTATATATGGGCTTCTTGGGTGGCACTAGCGGTAAAGAACCTGCCTGCCAATGCAGGAGGCATAATGAGACATGGGTTCGATCCCTGGGTCAGGAAGACCCCCTGGAGGAGGGCATAGCAACCCACTCCAGTATTCTTGCCTCGAGAATCCCATGGACAGAGGAGCCTAATGAGCTACTGTCCACGGGGTCATAAAGAATCGGACACAACTGAAGTGACCTAGACACACACACATTATACACACACACGCAGAGGAGAGGGTGTGTGAGAAAGCAAAAAGCTGTGAAATGTTAACATCTGGGAACTCTGGGGTGAAGGTGTGTGAAATACTTTGTGCATCTTTGCAGCTTTAATTCTGAAATTATTTCAAAACATAAGGTTTGGGAAAAAGTAAGTCCATAAGTTTCCCAAGTGAGAGTAACCTGCTTGATTTTTCACAGCAGGAATATTAAGTTCCTGCAAATATGGATTTTCTAATATTCAGATAAATGCAGAAAATGAGCTCAGCTTGGTTTAAAACAGGTAGGAACACGCCAAAGTACGCATCCCAGCTTTAACATCTGGGATGCACTTTGTATGAAACCTATATTTTTAAAACTTCTTTTATGCCTATGTTCAATAAATGGTATCTTTGGTTTTATAACTATAAAAAATTGAACATATTGCTCCAGAATATAATGAACAGTTAAAAGAGGTTAGAAATAAAGGAATAATTTTATATTGTACAGCAGTGGTTCTCAACCAGGGGACATTTTTGCCCCCAGAGGGACATTCAACGAGGTTTAGAGACATTTTTATTTGTCGTAACTCTGCTGCTGGAAGGGGAACACTGGCTCAAAGTGGACAGGAGCCAGGGATGCTGCCAAACCTCTGGATGCACAGGACACTCCCACCGCAGAAATCCATCTGACTTAAGATGTCAGAGCGCCAGGCAGAAAAATCCTGCAGCTAAGTACGTCAAGGATCCTGACCGGTGTCTTCCAAACCTGCCCTTGTGAATTTGCTGCAAATGTTTGGTTGTTATCCTTCTTTATTTTTACAGCCTTGGAACTGCCATAATCTGTCTTTTCTATCCAATGCTGTCAAAAAGAAACTGTCATTTTTTTGTATGCTCTCAGTCCTCTGCATTTAGTTCAGCCTTTTAATATAAATTTCAGTATTGAATGGCTCACATACACACTAGCGTGAGTTCCTGAATTAGTGTTAGGTTAACTATAATTCATATCTTTCCTTATGATTCGAATCTCTAAGGGATCAGTGATCATGTTTACCTTGCTTTGTTGAAAACATGTCACATAAAGATAAAAAAAATTTAAAAATATGTTCTTTAAATGACTATTTTATCTCACCACTGTGTCTTCTCTCTCATTATTTTAACTCACTAGAATGTCTTTGTCCAGCCATCCATACTTCCCAAAATTTTGCCCATTATTCAACTCAGTCTTAAATGTTATGTCTTCCAAAGACCTTGTGAGATGATTTCAATCTGAATTACTGTCTTCCGCATCAATGTACCAGAGGTACAGACACAGAAAGCTCTATTATGACATGCTGCGTTATTTTGGATGTTTCCTTTTCACGCTACTCTGTTAAAAATCACGTGGAGGAAAGGGACCTTGTCATTCATTTGTTCTGTTCTGCAGCACCTACCACCATGTCCCAGATATTTACACGCCCAGTTACTACTTCCTTATTAAGTATTATGCATGCTTATGAAATTTAATGATATTCAAGGCAGTATGCCAAAAATGATACACATGTTGAAAATCAGTAAGAAAAAAGGTGAACATGGCAATAAAAATAGGCAAGGGATATGCGTGAAAAATTATAGAAGAAATATAAATGGTTAACAAAACCACTTTAAACCTCAATGGTAATTCATTTAAAGCAATAATAATAGCAAACCTCCCCCAGCATATCAAAATGTCAAATCATGTGCTTAGTCGTGTCTGACTCTTTGCAACCCTGTGGACTATAGCCCACCAGGCTCCTCTGTCCATGGATTTTTTTCAGGCAAAAATACCAGAGTGGGTTGCCAGTTCTTCCTCCAGAGTATCTTCCCGACCCAGGGATCAAACCCACATCTCCTGTGTCTTCTGTGTTGCAGGTGGATTCTTTACCCACTAAGCCGTAAGGGAAGCCTATGCCAGGTACTCATACAAAGTGCTTAATACATATGGACTCATCGAATTATCACAACGAATTTTTGCAGTGTACATATACTACTCTCTTTTTACGGATGAGGGAAGTGTGATGAAGAAAAGACAATTTGCACAACATCTTGTGATAGAAGACAAAGCTGGCATGTTAAAGTACGTAGTCTTCCTCCAGAGCAAGACTCCAAATACACAAATACTTAAGAACCAAGATGATGCTATTTTCCCCACATATTTGAGTTTCCCCAGTGGCTCAGTGGTAGAGAATCTGCCTGCAGGAGATGCTCAGGGGACTCAGGTTCACTCCCTGGTTCGGGAAGATCGCCTGAAGAAGGAAATGGCAACCCACTGCAAGACCCTTGCCTAGAAAATCCTATGGACAGAGGAACTTGGTGGGCTACAGTCCATGGGGTTGCAAAATAGTTGGACACAACTTAGCGACTAAACAACAACAACCACATATTTGATATCTAATCAGTTATGACATGCAGAGAAAAATAAATTCATGTTTTTAATATTTGATAAATTATTGTTGTTGTTCAATCACTAAATTGTGTTCAACTCTTTGCAGCCCCATGGACTGCAGCATGCCAGGCTCCTCTGACCTCCACTGTCTCCCAGAGTTTGCTCAAACCATTGAGTTTGAACTCAAACCATGCTCAAACCATGACCATTGAGTCAGTGATGACATCCAATTATCTCATCCTCTGTCACCCCCTTCTCCACCTGCTCTCAATTTTTTCCAGCATCAGGATCTTTCCCAATGTGTCAGTGCTTCGCATCAGGTGGCCAAAGTGTTGGAGCTGCAGCTTTAGCATCAGTCCCTCCAATGAGTATTCAGGGTTGATCTCCTTTAGGTCTGACTGGTTTGATCTCCTTGCAGTCCAAGAGACTCTCAAAGAGTCTTTCTCACCCCACACTTCGAAGGCATCAATTCTTTGGTGCTCAGCCTTCTATATGGTCCAACTCTCACATCCATACATGACTACTGGAAAAACCACAGCTTTGACTATATAGACTTTTGTTGGCAAAGTGATGTCTCTGCTTTTTAGTACACTGTCTAGGTTTGTCTTAGTTTTTCTTCCAAAGAACAAGTGTCTCTTAATTTCATGTCTGCCGTCACTGAGCTCAAGAAAATGAAGTGGTGCAGCCAGGGCCACTATCTTAGTTTTTTAATGCTGAGTTTCAAGTTGGGTTTTTCACTCTCTTCTTTCACCCTCAAGAGGCTCTTTAGTTCCTCTTCAATTTCTGCCATAAGGGTGGTGTGCTCTGAATATCCGATGTTGTTGATATTTCTGCCCACAATTCTGATTCCAGTTTCTTATTCACCCAGCCTGGCATTTCGAATGATGCACCCTGCACATACATTAAAGAAGCAGGTGACAATAAGCAGCCTTGTCAAACTCCTTCCTTAATTTTGAACCAGTCATTTTTTCCACATCCAGTTCTATCTGTTGCTTCTTTACCCGCATACAGATTTCTCAGAAGACAGGTTTGGTGGTCTGGTACTTGCAGCTCTATAAGAATTTTCCACAGTTTGTTGTGATCCACTCAGTCAAATGGTTTAGTTCAGTCTATGAAGCAAAAGTATATATTTTTCTGGAATCCCTTGCTTTCTCCTCAATCCAACAAATGTTGGCAATTTGCTCCCTGGTTCCTCTGCCTATTTGAAATCCAGCTTAGACATATGGAAATTCTTGGTTCATGTACTGTTGAAGCCTAGCTTGAACAATTTACAGCATATCCTTGCTAGCATATGAAATGAGTGTAATTGTGTGGTAGTTTGAGCATTCTTTGCCATTGCCCTTCTTTGGGATTGGAATGAAAACTGACCTTTTCCAGTCCTGTGGCCACTGCTGAGTTTTCTAAATTTGCTGACATATTGAGTGCAGCATTTTAACAGCATCATCTTTTAGGATTTGAAATAGCTCAGCTGGAATTCCATCACCTCCACTAGGTTTGTTCATAGTGATGCTTCCTAAGGCCCACTTGACTTCACACTCCAGGATGTCTGGCTCTAGATGAGTGACCAAATGATTGTGTTCATCCAGGTCATTAAGACCTTTTTTGTATAGTCTTCTGCATATTCTTGCCACTTCTTAATCTCTTCTGCTTCTGTTAGATCTTACCAATTCTGTCCTTTATCATGCCCATCCTTTCAGGAAATGTTCCCTTGGTATCTTTAATTTTCTTGAAGAGATCTCTAATCTTTCCCATCCTATTGCTTCCTCTATTTCTCTTGTTGTTCATTTCAGAAGGCCTTCTGGTGTCTCCTCGCTCTTCTCCGGAACTCTGCATTCAGCTGGGTACATCTTTCCCTTTCTCCCTTGCCTTTTGCTTCTCGTCTTTCCTCAGCTATTTGTAAAGCCTCCTCAGACCATCACTTTGCCTTCTTGCATTTCTTTTTCTCTGGGATTGTTTTGGTCTCTGCTTCCTGTAAAATGTTACAAACCTCCATCCATAGTTTTTCAGTCACTCTGTCTACCAGATCTAATCTCTTGAATCTATTTGTCACCTCCACTATAATCACCATATCACCATAATCACTGCCTCCAGTATGTCACCACCATAATCACAAAGGATTTGATCTCATAAGAGTGTTTAATATTAGATAAAATTTTAGATATTAAGTGCCAGCGTAGAGAGTCAGATAAAACTAATAAAAAATCCTCAAACTCCAAGAAACTTGATTTTTATATTTTGTGCTGGTATAGAGATCAACGTTGACGGAATCCATTTAATCTCACTTAGAATCATCATCTCTTTTAGCATCTCTAACAGTGTGATTTATTCTGTGAATATCTACATCCAGCCATTCTGAGAAATTAACAACAGTAAAAATCACTCTCAACCAAAGAACAAAAAGGAACATAGAGGGGAAAAATATTCCAATTCAATGTAAGCTTATATTTATGTGAAAGGTTAAGATAAATCTGTCAATTCAATTGCCTTTGGGACCCAGAGAATTCGTGAATGTACATGATACACATAAAGACCAGTTGCCACATTAACCATGACATTCCCCACTTCTGGGACAGTTTGGTGATATTTAAAGGTTGAGTAGTAACTTTGAACTTGAGTGTTTAGGAGAGTTCCTCACACGCCTAAATTTCCGGGCTTTTGCTGTCTGTTTGTTTGGGTGTGGCTTTAGTTACCATGGCCTCCCTTTCAGATTGTGTTGCATGCATTCAGCCTGCTGGGCTCCTCTGTCCACGGGACTTCCCAGGCAGAATACTGGAGTGGGTTGCCATTCCATTCTCCAGGGGATCTTCCCAACCCAGGGATCAAACCTTTGTCTCCGGTGTCTCCTACATTGCACGCCGATTCTTTACCACTGCACCATCAGGGAAGCCCTTCCTTTCAAACCCACAAAGCAAAACGTGGCCAGTGGGTAGCTCGGGGACCTCTGCAGCAGCCTGGGTGGGAGGGGCTCTGGGGGAGAATGGATGCACGTGTGTATGAGGCTGACCCCCTTGGCTGTCCACTGGAAACGATCACAGCATTACAAATCAGCTGTACTGCAGTACAAAAAAAGTTAATAAAAACAGAAAAGAAATGAATCCTAGATTTTTCTCTTATCTTAAAATCTGTCCACCTTGGATGTGTTGTTTTCTGCTTTGTCTGACCCTTTACTTGAGAGTCCTTATCTGATATATAGTTTCCCCACATGGTTCCTAAAAACTAAGGAAGGCAAATTTATATAATTTGATTAGATAATGTGAATGATTAGTGAAATAAACCTTACACTCTCCCAGTAGAAAAAGGCAACTAAAGGAACTGTCTACATCATCACAACCAAATGTAAATTGGTGGTTATGTGTGACAAAGTTAAAATATACATTACTTTCTCTTGCCAAAAGTTCATAACTGGTGCCAAAATAATGTGTCTTCACTGTTTCCTGGGAAGTAGAAAGACAAGACAAGCCATACCTCCTTGACCTTGTATATTTCTAACTAAAAAATGAATTGCCAACACTAAGTTGACAGCAAGGTTAGGAGTTTCACATTGGACTTAGGGGAGAGAAAAAACCTCAGGGTTGCTTGGGATAGAAAATCTGGGTTCTAATCTTTGAGCTATCCAAATCTTAGCCAAGTCATATAACCTGGCAAGGTGTCTACTTCTTCATCTCTAAAAGAAGGTGACTGATCTCTATCAAGTTTCCAGAAACTTGAACGCAGTCAATCAAATACTTCTGTAGAGAAAAAAGAACAGCCCCACCCTTTTTATTTATTATTAGAGGCACACAAGTATGTAGCCCAGAGCTCTTTGCTAGCTGCATGCAAAACACTACCAGCTGAGTCCCTAGGGAAGCCCGTGCCTGAGCTTATTTACCAGGAAAATGGAGGTGATATTTACACCGCCACGTGGGGTTATTGTGAGGATTGAATGTGTTCATGAGTACAAAAGTTTTAAAAGTAATGCTTCACATATACTGTGTTTAATTAATATCAGTTGATTTGTATTAGCCGCATTTTAAAGATGAGAAAACCGAGGCATATGAATTAACCTGCCCGAAGGTCATACACCACCAGGGGCTTCCCTGGTGGCTCAGATGGTAAAAAAAATCCACCTGCAGTGTGGGAGACCTGGGTTGGATCCCTGGGTTGAGAAGATCCCCTGGAGGAGGGAAAGCCTACCCACTCCAGCACTCCTGCCTGGAGAGTCCCCATGGACGGAGGAGCCTGGCGGGCTGCAGCCCATGGAGTTGCAAGGAGTCGGACACGCCCGAGCGACCAAGCGCAGCACACACGCGGGGCTCACAGAGTGTGAAAACAGCGGAAGGAGAATTAGAACCCAAGGGTTTTGACTTCATCACTCATATCCATGCCCTGTTCCATACTGTCTCTTTGAATGGCCTGGACTAGGTAATGAGGAAAAATTGTTCTGTTTTGCATGTTTATTGACAGTACACAGAGAGAAGATAAATAAGAAGCTACAAATTATTCTAAAAGACACTATGGTAAAAGAAAGTAAGAGACCCCTAAACTTGTTATGATAAAGAGAGGCTGAGAAATCATATTTCTACAGCAAAAGTTGTAGTTACAGGATTTTCCCTGTTACTCGTAGAGAAACATCCAAAGATGTGCAGGGGGATGATGGCCAGAAATCAGTACCGAATAATCAAAGCAAGCCAGGGAAAAAGTGCCAGCAAGCCCTAAACGCATTTGTCTGAAAAGCCTGAAGAAATGCAGCTTCATAAATACTATGCAATATAAGGTGTAAATTATGCTGCTTTTCTCACAAATTAGCTCAAGTGCAAGCTGGAAGAATTCCCTGTGCTTATAGGCTGATATAAAATTCAGTGAATACAGAAACGTTGAAGGGAAAGAAAATAATAATAAAGACTTTTAAAGGTTATGTGAATACTGTAATTATCTGTGCATAAATGAGAGCATTTTCTCTTTCTATGCCTAAACAGGAAAATGCATAACTAAAAAAGTGTTACCACAGGAAAATTAGTTCCAAAACGATTTTGCAAAATGGCAGCATTTCCAATATATAAATACTGAGACATCCAAGTTAAAATTTGGAATGAAATAACATTGATCTTGAGATCTATGTTTTTACATCTTTTAAAACTTTAAGATTTCATGTACAAAATTATACATATCTTTAAAAAAATAAGTGGAATGTAGATTCACAAACTGGTTTAAATAGAGATTTCACATTAGTCAGTGACAGAAAACAAGATGTATATGGAGAAAACAAGGGAGTGGTATATAATTAAGAGTTAAAATGATACTTGGTAGTTAAAATAAAGCCTAATAACAGATTAAAACTAGTCAGACTGGGATAGAAATTCCTGCTCTATTTCCTGCTACAAACTATATGAACTTAGGCAAGCTGCTTAACATTCTTCATAAGAAAAATCAGAATGATAATCAAATCCACCTTACAGATTTGTCAGAATTAAATGCAGTAATGTTTATGAAGTACTTAGAACACCATCTGGCATACAGTTATATATTTAATAAATAGCAGTTAATATTCCTATGCAATGGTAATAGTAATGCCTAAATTAAGAATGCAATGTGTTGAAATTAGATTTCAAGAGCAGGCGGATTATAAAGTTGTTGCTCTGAAACACGGCTGAGTCCCCCAGCACGCCCATCTGCAGAAACAGAACAGAGAGGAGCCGGCACTGTGACTGCGACGACTGGAGCTTCTGGCCCTCCAAGCGCCCCAGCTCTGCAGACAGCAGGCTCTGGGCCCGCTCCTCACGACTGGGCTCCCTTCCCTATAATCCCTGAAGCTCCTTTTCAAATATAAAGCTATATAATTAGCTAGATTACCCACCAAATGAGATATGTTATTAAGACAACTGCGTATAGAACAAATACTTAAATGATTCTTACCAGAAAAAATAAGCTGAATTGTACAAAGGGATGAATCTATTTGGAAAAATAAAGTTGTAAATATCTAAAGTCCATGGGGCTTCAGAAAAGCCAATCAGCTTTATTTTTTTTTTCCCAAGGGATATTCCATGAAAAGCATGCAGCCTGATAATACAAAAGTATATGTTAATTTCCTTCTCTCTCTTCCCATCTTTGGAGATGGCCTACAATCTCTTGCACATAACAGGCATTAAATGTTCATTAAATGAATGATTCCATTAAGGAATCAATGTTATGTTGCTATGACTGCAGCATTAAAAAAATAATAAGAATTTCAGCTGGAATAAATTCAGATTTTATTGTAATCTAGTTTGCACAGTTATATTAAACTTAGAAAGGTAGAGACTTATTCAGTCACTCAACTGATTAGTGACAGAGCAGTAACAAGAAACCGAACCTTAACTGAGAGACACAGAATTAAAATTAAAGCTGAAAAAGAAAGGTGTATTGAACTCTAACACATCAGGCATTTGTCAGTAAGTTCACATCAAGTAAAGCTCATTAATGATAAAACTAATACGCTGTACTTTCCTGATGCTATAGCAGTAGAAAGAATTCTGAAGAAGGTGTGTAGAGACGGCAGACAAGTGAGTGGCTCTTAGGTAATACTTGAAATCTGTTCCAGCTCTTTGATTCTGTGATTCCCTCAAAAGAACAATAGCAATTGCATATCTTAGAATGGACGCCTTATGTTTCTGTGTGTGTAGTTAATGAGCAACATTCTATTCTTAAGGTGCGGCCTTAGTGACACATTTGCATCGTAAGTTTCTGTTTTCTGTGATTAAACACAGTTGCTTTTGATCTCAGTTGTCAAGCCAAGAGCCTCAGGAAACTTCTAATTAGCATAACTGCTGGGAATTGTTGGAAGTTATGACAAGAATATGCCACTAATTTCCAAGTCTAATATCATAATTTGAGCCCTGGCAAGTAAATTTAGTGTTGAAGAATGAATTTAGTAAGACAATCAAATGTTTTATAAATATGTCCCAAAAACGTATGCAGACAGGGCAATAATAAAATATCTCGGTGATGCTGCATCGCTCCCAGCATCTCCACATCGGAAAAGCTGTTCAATATTTGCTGCGTTCCCAGACAAGTTGGTCTCATGATGATCAGGCATCATAATTTTGCACTTGCCATCATCAGAGCTAGACTAGGAGCAGAGCAAATCAATCTCATGTCGCAGGGCCATATGTTCCTTATGATGCACAAGCCCCGTGAAGGGAAATTCTGCAAGGACTGAAGAAGACGCGTACATGTTAATGCAGGTTCCCATGCCCAAGCGCAGTGATGCCAACCAAACTGGAATGGAGTTTGGAGCAAAGAAGCATTGATTGCAGGGCTCATGCCCCCAAAACTCCAAGGTCTCCAAAGGGTTTCAGCAAAATGTTTAAAAACCAAGTAAATGAGGGGGAGATCCCAGGGTGCGTGATCAGCTAGTGCACAATCTCTGATTGACCAATGGTGAGGTAATAGGGTGGTGTCACAGGAGTTAACATTATCAGTCTTTAGGCTCCAAGGGCCTGGGGCTATGTGCTCATGGCCATGGAGTAGTTAACAGCTTCCATTTGGGGGGATGGGGAGAGGGGTATTTTGTTTTTCAATTGCTCAGTCATGTCTGACTCTTTGCAACCCCATGGACTGCAGCACAGCAGGCTTCCCTGTCCTTCACCGTCTCCCGGAGCTTGCTCAAACTCAGGTCCATTGAGTCAGTGATGCCATCCAACCATCTCATCCCCTTCTCCTCCTGCCTTCAATCTTTCCCAGCATCAGGGTCTTTTCTAATGAGTCAGCTCTTCACATCAGGTGGACAAAGTAAGAGAGCTTCAGCTTCGGCATCAGTCCTTCCAATGATCCATTTGTAAAATTACTGAGGAAATCCAATACTGTTATCTAGGTACTTCAGAGGACATGAGTTTGAGCAAGCTCTGGGAGATGGTGAAGTGACAGGGTTGCTATAGTCCATGGGGTCGAAAAGTGCCAGACATGACTGAGCTACTGAACAAGGTACTTCAGAGAGGAGGATGAAAGAGTTAAAGCTTACTGAGGCAGGCAGTGGGAGGCCCTTTAAGGAGGAGGTGAACATTCTGGCTCATGCTTTCCTTAAGCCTTGTGCAACAATGTATCTTCCCAAGAACTGGCCTTTGTTTAGGTCTGGAGCTAATAATCACACTCAGAGGTCTTACTCATGGAAATGCTTTTCTTAGACTCTACCTTGATGATTATAACCATAATAATTCTAACAGATCTTGCCTGGGAACTTGTTTCTCAAGACTGGTGCCCCTGAGTACACAGCAACAGGACATCTTGCCCAGATACTTTGCCAGAACCAGTTCCCCCTGGCTAATCTTGCGCCACAGTTATCTCGGGTTTATGCCTTGGGAAAGGATCTGTGGAACTCTTACCACCTTGAGGTACTCTTTTTATCTATTCTCAGCAGCTAGTTGAGACGTGGATAAGGTCCTGCCTAAACTAGTGAGGCGGGTACTCTTTCTAACCCCGTCTGATGTCTATGTCGGAAGCTTTCTCTGTCCTGTCACTTTAAATAAAATTTTGCACACAAAGCCCTGAGTGACTGGGACCTGTCTTTGGTCCCGGAGTTAAACCTTCTCCTTCGGAGACTATGATCTGGAGGCACCGTTCACCGTAAACTTTCATCTTGGGGGCCGGTCCGAGGTCTTGAAGACAAGGTGAGGATACTCTGAGCCGCGGCTCTTGCTCTTTTACAGTCAAGTCTCTACTTTACTAACTCAGAAGCATGTGGACCAAACTTCTTTTCCCGGTCAGCTTTTCCCGGTCTCTCTGACCATTTCACAGCTGCTTGGGGGAATTAAAACTACTAACCTAATGTGCCAGATTGTAGACTTTCAGGGGACTTGCAATCCATGCTGTTTGTTGTATTTTTCTAGCAAGACCCCCATTCCAAATTTTTTAGGACGCAGCATGCAGGAACACATTAGGGAGTTAGTTGGAGCTCTAGCTCCAGGGACATCTCTCAGACTGGAAATCCCCAGAGACCCAGAGGCAAGTTCTTGTCACGGCTATGCCTCCAGACTGTATGGATGGAGGCATTGCTGGCGAGCATGATTCCTGAGGACACAGATGGCGGAATCCCAGATTTGGGAAGATTGGAGCAGGCTTCTCCCCTTGGAAGCGCGCTCTCAGTGGGCCAGAGAAAGCCCTCTGGTGGCTCTTGTTTCAACTCCTTGGATATTCTTTTTGTACAATCTGCTGCACGGGAATAGAAAGGTTGAACTTGATGCTCCATGAAAGAGTTTATCCTCGCAGGCTGGCCCTCCATCACCTCCCTTGTTATCACATAGATTCAGGTGGCAACTGTCAGAAGGGA
The DNA here is from genome assembly GCF_019320065.1 of Cervus canadensis. NCBI lineage: Eukaryota > Metazoa > Chordata > Mammalia > Artiodactyla > Cervidae > Cervus > Cervus canadensis. Next base: position 3,018,344 of record NC_057404.1, read on the forward strand.
CATCTTGGGATTTCTGATCATCCCTTTATGACTTACGGCTCCTACCGTGGTCAGGAATATGCTCTAGAATGTGCACAGGCATACAAAATATGGATGTTTCCCCGAGAGGTCTTAGGTTGGGAGACAATCCAGAAGGCTACCCTGCGCCACCCCGGGTGGCACCAGAGAAAAACGGGAGATCAAGCCGAGGATTTAATGGTGAGGAACTGGACATCGGTCTGGGAGGCCATCAGGTCCATCCCTGGGGCATCTCCACCCCACCTCGGAGGTAGGACCGGGAGGGACAATAGTGAGAACCTGCGTCGGTAAGACAGGTTAACTCTGGCCAGGGAAGGAAGCTGAGGTGGAAGACCTGTCTCCACCACCATCTAGAGCAGGGAGGGACGCCGTCAGTAGAAAAAAGCTATGGCACTGGGCCCTGATTTTTTCTCTCTTATAGATGGGAGCTAGCAGTTCCAGAACCACCCCCTTTAAATTATATCTTGAAAAACTGGCGTAAGTGTGATCCCCAGCACCTAAAAACCCCTTTGCTGTAAGAGAAGACCGCATCTCCCCAGAGAGACAGTCACTGCTGGGACAACATCTTATCACTCAGTCTACTCCTGTCATCAGAGCCAACTTGAATGCTCTCTGGTTTAAAAATTTTAGCTAGGATACTATGACTACAAAAAGGAGAGATAACATTTTTGTTACTGAATGGCCATGATATTCTTTAGACTGCAGAGAAAACCGGTTAAAATGAAATATTTTTGAAATTACAAAGCTGGTTCTTTTTGCACGTGAAATTAGAAAACAGTTGGCTTGCTGAAATACTATTTTGGAGTTCTGATCTTGCCTGAGAAACAAAAACAGACCTGGGAAAAAAACCTGAATTTCTGGGACTCCAGCCATGAGCAAACTGGTAGAACTTCAGGCCAAGAGAAAAAAAGGCAAAGAGACATTTTAAATTTCAAGTGGAAAGCTGTGAGGTTTCTGTCTGTCCAGATTTATGTGTGTCTCTGTCCTTGGACAACATTGCTGAAGGCTAATTGGTCAACGAACTCTATTTAATTGGCCTAAAGAGAAATAAGTGCTTACGAATCAAACAATTCTAAATTCAAGAAACTTAAAACTAAATTTCAGGTTGGTGTGAACTGGGAAATATTCACTATTGAATTGATGCCTGGTATTGATGTTTGCTTATTGATCTAATTAACACAGACATTGTGAAGATACTTTTACAAATGACATAGCTTTGGGTGATTTATGCTTACCAATCCACAAAATGATGATATACAGTACAGTTTATGGTTGCTAAAGGAAAGTAAGATGTGTGTTTTTAATAAAAAGGTATAAGGGATGGAATTACATTCTATTAAAGAAAAAGAAAGTAAGTCTAGACTTACAGGTGGCTGTTCTCTAAATGGGCAAATGGCAAATGAAGTGATAAATGCAGAAAGTGCAAAAAGGTTTGTGGCAAGTGGAAGAGAGTTTTCTGCATGATATTAGTTTCTTAAGACATTAAACTGCCTTTGAAATCTTTTTTTTTTAATCTTTTATTGTTACTTTGACTCTGTGAATAACTATTGATTCACAGTGAATATAAGCTGGTACCAATCTGGAATTTGGTTTTCTCTCTCTTCCTGTTAAAAGAACAAAGTTTTCTTGAATGTGGCTTTTGATAACAGACTATGGCACATATAGACAAAGCTCATTCTGCTTCTGCAAAAATTAACCCCTCATCAAGGAACTTAAAATGGATAAACTATGGCTATAAGCCAAACAGTCAGGACTATGGGAAATCCAAGATGGCCACTTGGCTTTCCCCGGCTCCCTCACAAACCTCACTTTTATTTGACAAGATAAAGCCTTTCCTGGCTGCAGGGTTAATATCTCACAATGGAGAAAAAAATGGTTAAAATGTGTTTCCTACAGTCTCTAGTGATTGGGGCACCCAGTTGGCTGGACAGGTCATGCAGACATTGGCAAAGAACTTCATGAGCTTCTTGGAGATTATCACTTTCACTGGATTCCTTGGTTGTTGGGCTGGGATGGCAGAACAAAGGGATTGGTTCCATGAGATTAAATAGACTGCTAAATGTGATTACAATTTTCATGACTTTTTGTCTGACATATCACTGGCTTCTAATCTTTGTTTTCAGATATAAAGACGTTCTTCTCCTCAAGTTACTGATGGTTTAAAACAATTTAGTGATTTATACCTGTGGGTAAAGTAAAAATTTTTTCTTTTCTTTCTGTCTCATCCCTACAGAAATTGGAGATACCTGGGCTCTGAACAGCCTCATTAAGGTAAAAAAGACCGTGTCCCAACATATACAGAAATCTCAAAGTATACTGGTGTCTCTAAAAGGAAAACCCACCCAACTGATGTCAGGCCTATGGCATCTATGACGTTTCACTAAATATTGAGCTCTAGTTTTGCTAGTTAAGGTTTGTATTTACTAAGACTTACTTCTGAGATAGTTCCTTATGGTTACGTTACACTGCTAAGAGGTTTAATTCAGTTTTTAAAAAGGACCCTCTGAGTTGTTTCTAAAGCTTATCTCAGTAACCAGTCTTTGAATAAAGATCAGATGCTCCAGGGTCTGCAACCTGGAGGCTAACAGCAGGCTACAGTCACTTAACAAATTAAGTCGGATGATCTGGAGACGTCACTGGGCCATACCTAACGGAAGTTCTTGACTTAAGTTCTTACTTATGGTTTTAGTACTGCTGTTAACTTTATTGTTTTCTATATTGCCTGTTTCAAGAAGTGCTGTCCCTTACATTATCACGCATGTGACTGAGCCACTGATATAATGATGGGGAAGTGAAGTCACTCAGTCATGTCCGACTCTTTGTGACCCCATGGACTGTAGTCTACCAGGCTCCTCCATCTGTGGAGTTTTCCAGGCAAGAATACTGGAGCGGGTTGTCCTTTCCTTCTCCAGGGGCTCTTCCTGACCCAGGGATCGAACCCAGGTCTCCACACAGAGCTTTGAAGAGGTAGAGGGTAGAAATCTAATGGTATTTTCAGAAACTGTCAGTGGGGAGGAACTACAATCCAACTTTCTATAAATGATATTATACTCTTCAGAAACCTGAACAAAGAGCCTGCTAATGCCACATAGCCATCACAGAGCAATCCCAGCTCCTCGGTACCCGTACAGAAATACCAATGAACCTAAACATTTTTCCATACACACAATACTGTTGGTCATCCCCAGGAGAAAATATCTGCAACTCATAAACCTGAAGAGGAGTTAATGTCCAAAATATATAAAGAACTCATACAACTCATCCTGAGTACTTCCTATCACAATGGACCTCCTATCAGAACCAAGCCTCAGCATCCAGATCAGAGAAAACATGCTACATCACTGCTTTGTCTACAACAGGGGTCTTAAAGGCAGTAGGGGAGGTAAGGGTGGTTTTGCCCCCTTAGGACACATTTGATCTTGTCTGGAGACACTTTTGATTGCCACAACTAAAAGAGGGCAGTCATCTAATGGGCAGAGGGCATGGATGCCCCTAAACATTCTACAGTGCCCATGACAGCCCCCGATAACAAAGAACTACAGGGACAAAATGTCCATAGCGCCAAAGTGGAGAGACCTTGGCCCAGAAAAATCTATGGTTATCCATTTAGAATCACAGCTTATCTTTCAAATTTTTCATGTAATGTCTTTGTAACATTTTATAGATATTTCCCAGCAGAAACCCTGTATAAAGACATTTCTACTCTCACTTTTCTGAAAAAAGGAAAACTTCAGTTCTAAGGGCCCCACTGTAAGCCACTCTACAAGGGTGCTGTCAAACACCACTTCTTTGTAAGTGGAATTTCACATACAGTCAAACTCAGATTCAGAAATCTGTTTTACAATGATTTGTATTTTCTTAAGTTAAAATAATGGTAAAGCCTTTGAAATAAACACAATTCATTATGTACATTTAAAAGTACATTATGATTGAAAAAATATCTTGAGAAGTTTTTACTGAAATCGGCATTTCATGGATTTCCCTGGTTACTCAGCACTAAAGGATTTGCCTTCCAATGAAGGATATGCAGGTTTGATCCCTGGATCTGGAAGATTTCCTGGAGAAGGAAATGGCAACACTGCAGTACTCTTGCTTGGGAAATCTTGTGGACAGAGGAGCCTGAAAGGCTACATACAGTTCATGGGTCACAAGAATTGAACACGACTTAGCAACTAAACAATAACAAATCAATACTTCATACTCATTTTGAAAAGAATTGTTTTCATGGCATAAACTAATTCCTGTTTAAGAGACACTTCTACTGCCCAGTTCATCTTACTATAAGTTGAATGATAAATAATAAATATCATATTATGCTACTCAATCATTCACTCAAGCTCAATAAACGTTGACCACCTGATGCAAATTACTGACTCATTTGAAAAGACCCTGATGCTGGGAAAGATTGAAGGAGGGAGGAAAAGGGGACGACAGAGGATGAGACGGTTGGATGGCATCACAGACTCAATGGACATGAGTTTGAGTAAGCTCCGGGAGTTGGTGATGGACAGGGAGGCCTGGCGTGCTGCAGTCCATGGGATCACAAAGTCAGACAGGACTGAGCGACTGAACCGAACTGAATGGGAAAAGAAAAAAAGGAGACATGGCCGTTTACTGTCGTCATCTAAAATGGGTTCATTTTCTAGCTGTTCATTAGCAACAGGAAGAAGTCTGCGTTTCAAAGAATGGGCAGAATTAACACAATACGGTGCTAATTACAGTACATGATTATGTTACGAGCGATAGCTACACAAATGACGTCTGACTTGGCCTTTGTATATGTAAAGTATTATAAAGTTTCTTTTCTTGTAGCCAATTTTATACCTATTGAGGGAGAAAAGTCTATGCGACAGGAGTGCTGTGAACTTCTGAGATGCAATTATGGTAAAGTTGTTTGGATTCAGTGAATTTAAAATATAGCACGATAAATTTAACACATTGTCTTCCAAGCAAGATGTACCAGTCTCGTGCTTTGCTCCTGCGCTGCTGGTACTGCTGCTAAGTCGCTCCAGTCGTGCCTGGCTCTGTGCGACCCCACAGACGGCAGCCCGCCACCCCCCGTCCCCGGGATCCTCCGGGCGAGAACCCTGGAGCGGGCTGCCATTTCCTCCTCCAGCTTTGCTACCGTACAGTTCTCAGAAACAGGGACAACAAGCTAAAGTGAAATCTGGAGAAAAAGAGACATTCTCAAAGAAAAAGTGGTAAAGTAATCTGTAGACACATAGAAATTGAGTTATTTCCTTTAGTAAATTTACCCATACTGTATATCATGACAGAATCATAGATTTGTAAGAGATGAGAGATCATCTTGTTTTGCTTTCCTCCTCATGAGAGTGATGAAATGAATCTGTAGAAATGACTTTACTCTCAAGTTCTGGAATGCAGGAAGAGCCAGATTTATGTAACTCATGCATTTCAATACTCATTTCATTAGTAACTTCACAAATGGGATAAAATATTTGGGAAATAATTTGGAGACTACATTTACACAAAATGCGGACAAATTTGGGGAGAAGACTTTAGATAAGTTTCAACATAGTATGGAAGATGATGAAGAAACAAAACAAAACAAAACAGTTGGTTCTCTGGATAACCCTTGCAACAATTCTTCAGGGAGCCTAGTAGTCAGGTCTCTGACCTGGGAGATTGTGAATGATAAGGCCTCTAGTTACACCTAATGCTAATGTGCAGAGAGCCCCAGAGAAACTAAATTGTCAGGCCAGCAAGACTGAAGCCCAGATTATTAACTCAGAATGTTCCAATTAGGATAATCCTGCCCTCATTCAAATCTCTAATATGAGAGCGGCAGGGGAAACAGGTTTTCTTCTGGAGCAAAACCGATGAAGCATATAGCCCCACTTTGCCCAAGAGAGAAATGTGTATTGTCAGTCCTACATCTGTAAGTTTCTTTGAGCAAACCTGTGTCATTTACAACATTGGCCCATGCCCTCCACTTCCATAGAAAATAACTAAGAAGGGAAAAAAATTCTAATAATAACATACTATGAGATACAAAGCAGAGAACACACATGTGCTTGCCTACCTACCCACTTGTACAGAGAACACGACTCCAGCGCATCCCCAGGAACATATTCTCTGCCTCAGTTCTACATTAGGGATATAGTGTATTTTGTCCATTTTATGGAACAATTACCTATTATGATGGTTAATATTACATGTCAACTTGACTAGGCTAAAAGATGTCCAGATAGCTGTTAAAACGTTATTTCTGGGTGCATCCAGGAAAGTATTTCTAGAAGAAATTAGCATTTGAATCAGTAGACTGAGTAAAGAAGATCCATCCTCACCAAAGTGGGCAATTATCCAATCTGCTGAGGGCCTGAATTTAACAAAAGGACAGAGAAAGGGAGAATTCCCTCTCTCTTCTTACCTTCTTGAGCTGGGATGTCCGTGTTCTCCTGCCCTCAGATATCAGAGCTCCTGTTCTCTGGCTTTTGGGCTCTAAGACTTACACTAGTGATCCTTCAGACTCAGACTGAACTGCATGCTGGGCTTCCTGGGTCTCCAGCTTGCAGAAGGCAGACTGCGGGACTCCTTACCCTCATAACCGTGTGAGCCTATTGTTACAGCAAATCTCCATATATATCAAGTATTTCAGAACTTTCTTTGGCAATTAAGCAAAGACTTGTAACAATCTGAGGAAGCCTTAAGAAAAATAACTAAATAAATCTTGGTTAATGGTGAGATTTGTAGCATTTTAATTTGCTCTATTCACATTCTCTTCTATCAGATCCACAGAGACCTTGAAACAGCAAAATCTCACAGCCACAGTAACTGTGAATGCCAAGAGCCTAGCAGCCTCCAGGAGGAGGCAGACAGGAGAAGGCAGACTTTTTGGAGCTTCCAAAAGTCCCATTCCCAGAGATGTATTATTTAGTTTATCTGGCAGCACCCTGGGAAAACATCATTCACAAGGCTTTATTTGACCCAATGCAGCAATCATTTCCTAAGGAAAACTCTGTCCTAAAAAGGGTTTGTTAAAAACAGTATTTAACATGGCAACTGCCTGAGCTCTGAGACTAGTTAGATATAACAAGAGATTGACCGAAAAACAGAAAAAAGTATCAGAAGACAAATCTGGGAAATTCCATGTATATATGAGGCTTCAAAGGTACCCCTGGCACCAGTATGAAAAGAATACCGGCCCCTCCAGCATTCTTGGGCTCCCCTGGCAGCTCAGACGGTGAAGAATCCACCTGCAATGTGGGAGACCTGGTTCAATCCTGGGTTGGGAAGACAGCCTGAAGAGGCCATGGCAACTCACTCCAGTATTCTTGCGTGGGGAACCCCTATGGACAGAGGAGCCTGGCAGACTACAGTCCATGGGGTCGCAGAGTCAGACACGCCCGAGTGACTAAGTACAACAGCTCTGCTTTCAGAGGGCCTCCCAGGTGGCACAAGTAGTAAAAACTCACCTGCCAACGCAGGAGACATAAGAGAAGCGGGTTTGCTCCCTGGGTTGGGAAGATCCCCTGGAGAAGGAAATGGCAACCCACTCCAGCATTCTTGCCTGGAGAATCCCGTGGACAGAGGAGCCTGGCAGGCTATAGTCCATAGGGTCGCAGAGAGTCGGGCATAACCAAAATGACTTAACACACTAACATGGGGCTTTAAAAGTTTTGACATGTTTCTGAGGGATACAGTACATTGTCTTCATATATAGAGCTGTGTGGGGGCCTAGGAAATATTTGATTTGGCTTAAATCTCACATGCCTAGCTCACCTTGAAACTCTGTGTAAGCAGGAAGTAAAGATAAGGTAGAGTTGTGAAATACTGGAAGGTTAAAAGCATAACCCAAAATACAGAGTCCTAGAGCAAAGACTGAGAGACTTGTTCTTCCGGGGCATTTAAGGACATCCCTCTCAATCATCAGCAGACCATTACGCAAACTAAGCAGGAACTTCAGTGGCCACATACAACAAAGAATGCAGACTTGACAAAGTTAGTACAGGGAAGTCACTCTACAAACAAGAGACGGCAACAACGATGACAACAATAGCAACAAACACCGATAACAAAAACGCCCTGGGCAGGAGGGGAAGGCAAGTTTACTAAGACCCCACATTGTACGACTTCAAAGGTCCAGCTCCAAACAAAATTTACAGAGACGCACAGAAAAAGAAGGAAAGTATGGTCAATACACGGCGGGGGGGAAATGAAAGCAGTCAATGCCAACTTTCCCAGAGGTAACCCAGATGTTAGACTTACTAGACAAAGACTTTAAATCAGCAATAATAAATATTTAAAAAGGAGAAAGGGAATCATGTCTAAAAATTAAAGCATGAAGATAATATCATTAAATAGAGATATCAAACAGTGAAAGAAATTTTAAAAGAGCAAAACGGCAATCCTGAGAAGTGTAACAATGGAAGTAAAAATTTCTCTAGAGGAATCAAAACCAGTTTCATTAGATATAAGAAAGAATCATACAGTATGATAATAGGCCAGTTGAGATTATCTAGGCTGAGGATCAACATGTAAAAAAGGAGAATGAAGAAAATTGAGAAGAGCTTTGGAGACCTCTCAGACAATATCTGGCACATCAACATACACATTACTGTTGTTTTAGAAGGAAAGGGGAGAGAAAAGGAGATAGAAAGGATACTTGAAGATGTAATGGTTGACGTTTCCCAAACATGATGAAAAATATTTATCTATAAACACAAGAAGCTCAGTGAATTCTAAGTAGAACAGACTCAAAGAGAAGCACACTAAATTATAACCAAACTGTTGTAGAAAGTCAAAACTAAAGAGGGAATTTTGAAAGGATATTGAGATATCCACATGCAAAAGAATAAATTTGACCTCTATCTCACAGCATATACAAATATTAACTAAAAATTGATCATATACTTAAAATGTAAAAGCAAAACTAAAAACCTTGGAAGAAAAATAGGAGTAAATATTCATGATTTTGGTTTGGCTATTGTTTTTTAGCTATAAGACCAAAAATACAAGCAATTAAAGAAAATATAGATAAAATGGGCTTTATCAAAGTAAAAAAAAAAGTCTTTCAAAGAGCACCATCAAGAAGTGAAAAGGAAACTCACAGAATGGGAGAAAATACTTTCAGACTATATACTGATAAGGACATGTATCTAAATATTATTTTTTAAAACTCACCAATAAAGACAACTCAATTAACATATGGACAGTGGGTTTTGAATAATCATGTACCCAAATAAAACATACAGATGGCTAACAAGGAAAGGAAAAGAAGCTCAATATCATTAGTTCTTAGATAAATGCACATCAAATCCAAATTTTTCTTCACATTCTCTAGGTTTATTAAAACACTAATGAAAACAAGTGTTAGCAAGGATATGGAGAAATTGGTACCCTCATTCACTGCTGGTGAGATTCATTCTATGTTTCTGCTACCTTGGAAAGTTTGTCAGTTACTCAAACACACAATTATCTTGTAATATAGCAATTTCAATATTTATATCTAATATGTCTATAGTTGTCTATCTATCTATCTCTCCAAGAAAATTGAAAACATATGCCCATACAAAATTTGTATGTGAATGTTCAGAGCAGAATTATTCCTATTAACCAAAATGTGAACGCAAACCAAATGTCCATCATTTGAAGACTAGATACACAAAATGTGGTATATCTATACAGTGTAATATTATTAGGCAATTAAAAGTAATGGAATATTGATACATGCGAAACCCAGATGAACTTTGAAAACATTATGCTAAGTGAAAGAAGCCAGTTACAAAAGACCACATATTATATAAAATGTACAGTACAGGCAAACTTGTAGAGACAGAAAATAGACTATTGGTTGTCAGGCTGGAGGAGGAGGGGTAGGATGAGCTGGAGTGGGGAGTCACTGCTAACGGGCATGAGTCTTCATTTGGTTGTATGATTTCAGTTGGTGATTTAAAAATTAGAGAACTGGAAATGTCTCAGCACTCTGTGAGTACACTATAAAGCAACAAATATCACAATTTACAAAAGTGAATTTTATGGTATGTGACTTATAAGTCAATAAAGCTATTACTGAAAAAAAAGATATTTACAGTTATCAATTATCAATACTAAGCCCATTCAGACTTGTAAAAGCAACCAGGGGAATCAATTTAGAATAAACTGACGCATAAATGTATCAATATAATTACTTTGTCTTATTTGATCTTCTCGCCTCATGGTACTAATGATTCATTTATATCTTTCTGTGCTCCAAAGTGCTCTATGGACCATGCTGATTACCCTACTAGACAACTTGTTTATCTTGTTAGTGTTGGCAAAATGACTAAAGGACAACTTAGGTTATCTCTAATATACATTCTTTCACACTTCAGCTTTTTGTTTCTATTTGCTACAACCCAGATGCATGTGAATTAAGGACATTTATTCTACTCCAACATGCACTTTTCAAAATTGCCTGTTGTACCATGAGATCCCCTTGTTTCTCTAAACTATAGGGCACTGGTGCAGAAAATATTATATAAATACTTCCATATTCTAATAATAAAATCTTCTTATATTTGAATGCTTCCTGAATACATTTTGCTATGACTATGTTTACTTATTTTGTTGTATTGTTTTGCATGCTACAGGCCCATCTCAGAGTCTATATATTTTCTTTTAAACTGTAGCAAGTCCACTTATGAATACATATATATATATATACACCTTTAAGTGATCTAGGTAAACAAGAGATTGTGTTCAAGCTCCAATACTTAGGTGTTGGTTTCCTTTCTGCTGTCTCCTTTCAGAAATGTCTCCTTTTGAGAAGAGTAATGTCTTAAATAATGAGTCTTGTTCATACATGTGTAAGCAAAGGATTTTCTCAGGGAAGACTTAACCACAGATCCCTGATACATAACTAGCACCCTGAGAGCATCACACTTGCCCAACTCCACTGTTTGTCATAGCCCTTATTACTGTGACATATGACTGGTTTGTTTGTTTATTGTCTTTCTTTGCTTGACTGTAACATTCACAGACAAAGACACTGTTTTTCTCATTGCTTTCTTTACAGTGACTAGGAGAGTGAACATAATCAGCCCTTGATACATATTTATGAAATAAAGGTTATAAAAACATTATTTATTTATCAGATATGTATGACTGAACTATGGATATTCTTAAAAGTAAGTCTTTTATATTTAGCTTAGGGGGGAAATTTACCAAATCTGTAAGAAAAAGACAAAACATGCACTGTGTTCACAGCAGCTGATAATGAAAAAGAGAATTCCCTTATAAGATCTTGACATTCTATATAATGTTACAGATCGTTGAATTTAACCAAAGCTCAATAATACAATTTAACAAAACTGTATACATGAACATCTATATTCTTACATATGTATAATGTCTATGATGGAAGTATGTCTTTTGTTTTCATCTTAAATATTTGAGTATAGTGTGTTATAAGGTGCATATAAAACAGAAATCCATATTTAGAGGTATTTATTTCCCAAACTCTCCCTTTTCAATATTTGTAATCAAGAAAAATCAGATCAACCAAAATTCAAGTTTATCTTCTGTCTCTCAAGTATGGATTCCATGACTGATTTAACTAATGTGTGAATTCATGAAATAGTAAGAGTTGCTACAAATTATATTAAGAAGTGACATTTCTTTTGTGCAAAGAAGGGGATTATTTATAAAAGGGATCTGTCTTTGGTTCTCCTTCAGAGGAAAAAAAAAGCTGGCAGGCTCTATTTAATTTCTTCAGATACTAGTGACCAGGAAACAGAAAAGATGAGGAAGAGTTATGGGGGGGAAAAGGGCAGGTTTGCCATTCATCATCCTGTGCCCAGGTAAAATAGTATGGGACAACACTAGGTAGCCAGTGTTCAGCCCGTCTACAGAGATAAGGTTAATGAATCCACCTTTATCACTTGGATGTTTTATTGGTGATAAGACTCCTACAGCTTTTAGAGATCAAAAAGGAAGCTGCTTCTGATGAAAGTCTTCATTTTGGCTACTGAAACAATAAACCAAAAAATTAAAATATTATCTTCCGACAGCTTTCTCAAATAACTCCAGCCATATCAACCAGACTTCCCTGAGTCCTTTAGGTCCAACGCCTGAATACGTATTTTCCCCAAAATGAAGTGACATGTAGTAGTTAAGGCATATGCTTGGGATTCTCAAACATGTAAATTAAAATTTTGAGTCTGTCACTGATTGAATGTCAAATTGTTTAACCTCAGCAAATTCTAGTGTCCTTAAACTGTTGATTGGTATACCTAGAACAAAATCTGTGGCAGAATAAATTTAAGAAATCATAGTGCCCCTTACATTATAAATGCCCAATAAATGTCAGCTATTATCATTAGTTCTTGATTTCCATTCCACAGCTGCTCCCTTTGATAAGCTCTTCTTTGGTTGCCTCATAAACAGACCGCTGAAATAACCTGAAGCAACCTGAAATAGCCTTACCTTAACTTTTTCTCCCCCTTCCCTTTTTCCCTTCACATTTACATTCTATAAGAACGTAAGTTCAGGAAGAACACAGAAAAAGTGAAAGAGACACAGATCAGAAGATGCCAGAGGGAAACAAAAGATGATGCATAGTATAGACTAAGCACTTGCTCTGTGACAGGAACTTTGTAAACACTGGACAGATGTTTATATACTTAATCCTCATGACGCTTCAGTGAGATAGAGATTAATTCTATCCGTTGAGGAAACTGAAGCACAGATGAATTAAGTAATTTATCCAAGGTCATACAGCTGGTGAGAGGTAACATTCGGAGTATATAATGGCAACATGGACATTACCATCACAACGGAAAATCGTCCTAATGTGTGTTAGTCAGGTCTGAGCGCTGACTCAGTAAATGGCAGAGTTGGATTCACACCCATGCACTCTTGATTCAGAGCCCTAGCCCTTGAACATGCACTGGAAAATGAAAGCATCAATGATGGGGAAAATTATCCTGCAGATAACAGGGCAGGTCAGTTTGTCTCTTGAAGATAAGAATTTCTCTAATTAGGTAGATATTTCAAAGCATCACATACAGCGAGGACACAGGAGAGGCGATTAATTTTCAGAAATTTTTTTGAAAACTACTGTTCGTGGATTGAAAATAACATGCACTTCCAAACAACTAAGCAATTTTCAACCCACACATAAATCTATTTTTTAAGAGTTTCTTATAATTTTTACAGAAATGCAGGAGGAAAGCTCTCTAGTTTAAAGATGGAAAAAACGCACTTTGTAATTTAATATTATTAGCATCAATACATAAGACAACGGTGTCTAGACAAGAAAAGAACTTTGTAGAACATGGACTTCCTGATTTTTTTTTTCTGTTTTTTGACTTTTACAGCCAGTGAAATGGATACAAAGACAAAAGGTATCGTGAAAAGGATACTACTTTCCCATCTGAGCCACCAGGGAAGGCCGAATAGCACTGCCCTTTTTTGTAGTTCTGACACTCATAGGGGCTTCCCAGGCGGCACGGTGGTAAAGAATGCGCCGGCAAATGCCGGAGATGAAAGAGATGCTGCTTTGATCCCTGGATGGAGAGATCCCCTGGAGTAGGAAATGGCAACCCACTCCAGTAATCTTGCCTGGAACATTCCATGGACAGAGTGGTGCCTGGCGGGCTACAGTCCATGGGGTCACAAAGAGTCAGACATGACTGAGCGACTTTCAGTTTCACATTCATGATCCTTGCTACGAGGGAGAGTAGAGGATGCCCTTGGAGTGTGGGACGGGAGCAGGATTTTAGCTGGGTTTCAGTTGAGTCACTCAGTCACGTCCGCCTCTTTGTGACCCTGTGGACTGCAGCACGCAAGCTTCCTGTACATCATCAACTCCCGGAGTTTACTCAAACCCACGTCCATTGAGTCCGTGATGCCATCCAGCCATCTCACCCTCTGTCGTCCCCTTCTCCTCCCTCCCTCAATCTTTCCCAGCATCAGGGTCTTTTCCAATGAGTCAGTTCTTCGCATCAGGTGGCCAGTGTATTGGAGTTTCAGCCTCAGCATCAGTCCTTCCAATGAATATTCAGGACTGATTTCCTTTTAGGATGGACTCGTTGGATCTCCTTGCAGTCCAAGGGATGCTCAAGAGTCTTCTCCAACACCACAGCTCAAAGGCATCAATTCTTTGGTGCTCAGCTTTTTTTTTAATAGTCCAACTCTCACAACCATACATGACTACTGGAAAAACCATAGTCTTGTATAGACGGACGTTTGTTGGCAAAGTAACATCTCTCCTTTTTAATATGCTGTCTAGGTTGGTCATAACTTTCCTTCCAAGGAGTAAGCGCCTTCTATTTTCATGGATGGAGTCACATCTGCCGTGATTTTGGAGCCCCAGAAAATAAAGTCTGCCACTATTTCCACTGTTTCTCCATCTATTTTTCATGAAGTGATGGGACCAGATACCATGATCTTAGTTTTCTGAATGATGAGCTTTAAGCCAACTTTTTCACTCTCCTCCTTCACTTTCATCAAGAGGCTCTTTAGTTCCTCTTCACTTTCTGCCATAAGGGTGTGGTCATCTGCATATCTGAGGTTATTGATATTTCTCCCAGCAATCTAGATTTCAGCTTGTGCTTCATCCAGTCCAGCGTTTCTCATGATATAGCCTGAATATATAAGTTAAATAAGCAGGGTGACAATATACAGCCTTGACATACTCCTTTTCCTATTTGGAACCAGTCTGTTGTTCCATGTCCAGTTCTAACTGTTGCTTCCTGACCTGCATACAGATTTCTCAAGAGGCATGTCAGGTGGTCTGGTATTCCCATCTCTTTCAGAATTTTCCCCAGTTTATTGTGATCCACACAGTCAAAGGCTTTGGCATAGTCAATAAAACAGCAATAGATGTTTTTCTGGAACTCTCTTGCTTTTCTGATGATCCAGCAGATTTTGGCAATTTGATCTCTGGTTCCTCTGCCTTTTCTAAAACCAGCTTGAACATCTGGAAGTTCACATTTCACACATTACTGAAGCCTGGCTTGGAGAATTCTGAGCATTACTTTACTAGTGTGTGAGATGAGTACAATTGTCCAGTAGTTTGAGCATTCTTTGGCATTGCCTTTCTTTGGGATTGGAATGAAAACTGACCTTTTCCAGTCCTGTGTCCACTGCTGAGTTTCCCAAATTTGCTGGCATATTGAGTGCAGCACTTTCACAGCATCATCTTTCAGGATTTGAAATAGCTCAACTGGAATCCCATCACCTCCACCTGCTTTGTTCATAGTGATGCTTGCTAAGGCCCACTTGACTTCACATTCCGGGATGTCTGGCTCTAGGTGAGTGAGTGCACCATTATGATGATCTGGGTCGTGAAGACCTTTTTTGTACAGTTCTTCTGTATTTCTTGCCACCTCTTCTTAATATCTTCTGCTTCTGTTAGGTCCATACCATTTCTGTCTTTTATTGTGCCCATCTTTGCATGAAATGTTCCCTTGGTATCTCTAATTTTCTTGAAGAGATCTCTAGTCTTACTAATTCTATTGTTTTTCTCTATTTCTTCGCACCGATGACTGAGGAAGGCTTTCTTATCTCTCCTTGCTATTCTTTGCAACTCTGCATTCAGATGCGTATATCTTTCCTTTTCTCCTTTCCACTTCTCTTTTTTTCCCAGTTATTTTAAGGCCTCCTCAGATAATCATTTTGTCTTTTTGCATTTCTTTTTCTGGGGAATGGTCTTGATCCCTGCCTCCTGTACAATGTCATGAACCTCCATCCATAGTTCTTCAGGCACTCTATCAGATCTAGTCCTTTAAATCTACTTCTCACTTTCACTGTATTATCATAAGGGATTTGATTTAGGTCATACCTGAATGGTCTAGTGGTTTTCCTACTTTCTTCAATTTAAGTCTGAATTTGGCAATAAGGAGTTCATGATCTGAGCCACAGTCAGCTCCTTGTCTTGTTTTTGCTGACTGTATAGAGCTTTTCCATCTTTGGCTGCAAAGAATATAATCAATCTGATTTCAGTGTTGGCCATCTGGTGATGTCCATGTGTAGAGTCTTCTCCTGTGTTGTTGGAAGAGGGTGTTTGCTATGACCAGTGCATTCTCTTGGCAAAACTCTATAGCCTTTGCCCTGCTTCATCTGTACTCCAAGGCCAAATTTGCTTGTTACTCCAGGTGTTTCTTGACTTCCTACTTTTGTATTCCAGTCCCCTATAATGAAAAGGATATTTTTTTGGATGTTAGTTCTATAAGGTCTTGTAGGTCTTCATAGAACCGTTCATAGAACCACAGGTGGGCTTGTTGATTGACTAAGCACATACAGACACACACACCTAATGTATATACACACACATACATACCAACTGAACATATGCTCAAGTTTAACCAGTGTTAAATAGGACTAACGCATTTGCCCAAATAAGGATCTTATTTCTTAAATTTCTGAAACAGAGTAGGGACAGGTCAAAAAGTTATATTAATAGCTGGTAGTATTAATGAAAATCTATTGTGAGTATGTTGGGAGCCATCCATCAGGCCCTAGGCACTAATCAATTGCCAGTTACCACATCGTCTTTGAGGTCACCAGTTCCCCAGGGTCAGCCAACATTCATTTAATTAAGGACATACAAATGGCCAACAGGCATATAAAATACATGCAATGTTCTTAAATATCTGGAAAATGCAAATCAAAACCACAATTAGATATTATCTCATTTGAGCTGGGATGGCAACTATAAATTAAATAAGTAAATAAATAACAAATGTTATCTCCAAGGTTATTTAGAAATTAGAACCCTTGGACAACACTGTGAGAATGAAAAATGATTAAGCCACCATAGAAAACAACATGGAGTTTCCCCATAAAATTAAAACTAGAACTACCATAGGATCCAGCAATTCTACTTCTGGGAATTTATCCAGAAGAATTGAAATCAGGATCTTGAAGACATATTAGCACACCCACATTCACTGCAGCACCATTCATAACAGCCAACATGTGGAAACAACCAAAGGTCCATCAGAGGATGAATGTATTTTAAAGTGTGGTGTATATGACATTGGAATATTATTCAGACTTAAAGAGGAAATCTTGCAATATGCAATAACATGGATGAACCTTGAGGACATTCTGCTAGGTGAAAAATCCGGTCACAAAGGGACAAATACTGCGTGATTCCCCTTATATGAGATCTCTAAAATAGTCAAATTATAGAAGCAGAGAACAGAATTGTTATTACTGGAGATGGGGTGAGGAGCAGAAAATAGGGAGTTGCTAATCAATGGGAGTAAAATTTAAGTTATACAAGGTAAGTTCTAGAGACCCATGGCACAACACTGCCTATAGTTATCAATACTGTATTATACACTTAAAGATCTGTTCAGATGCTAGATCTCGTGTTAACTACTCTTACTACAATAGAAATAAAATAAAATAATAAAATGCAAATAAGAAGTAGAGATGGCATGTCTGGAGAATCAGGAAATCATGATGTGGAAACAGTCTGATACTCAGTTGTGCTAACAACAAATTGCTTACCCTTTATATTCCCCATCTCAACGTCCCACACAGAATTTCTGCCCAAATTACAGGTCACAAAAAATAAAATTTTTCATAAAAACTAAGATTTCTACTGGTAGTTGATAGGATAACAGCTTTTTCTTAGGAGAAATTGCTATTTTCCTCAAATATTCAGCACTGTAATTAGATTTAATTCTTAAATCTAATTGTTTCATGTATCATTCAGACCTCAAATACAATTTAAGATAATCATCATTGACAGTATTTATTAATTCATTCATAACTCAGAAGAATTTAACATGCTTTCATGTACATCATTTCATCTAAATACCAACCTCTGTTAAGAAGAATTATTTCTAAATTACAGGTAAGGATAAGGAAGTTTATATAGGCCAAACAACTTGCTAGAGATAACACAATATCTAATTTTTCAGCACTAACTTTAAGTCCAACTGAGGCTATCTTCTGTAAGAGACAAACTCATATCCACTCCTATTAGACTCCTTTCTTCCCAACTACAAGGCAATTACTTTATGCTATTCCCTGAATGTGAAGTCAGGTGGGCCTTAGAAAGCATCACTACGAACAAAGCTAGTGGAGGTGATGGAATTCCAGTTGAGCTATTTCAAACCTGAAAGATGATGCTGTGAAAGAGCTGCACCCAATACGCCAGCAAATTTGGAAAACTCAACAGTGGCCACAGGACTGGAAAAGGTCAGTTTTCATTTCAATCCCAAAGAAAGGCGATGCCAAAGGATGCTCAAACTACCACACGATTGCACTCATCTCACACACTAGTAAGGTAATGCTCAAAATTCTCCAAGCCAGGCTTCAACAATACGTTAACTGTGAACTTCCAGATGTTCAAGCTGGTTTTAGAAAAGGCAGAGGAACCAGAGATCAAATTGCCAACAATGCTGGATCATCGGAAAAGCAAGAGAGTTTCAGAAAAACATCTATTTCTGCTTTATTGACTACGCCAAAGCCTTTGACTGTGTGGATCACAACAAACTGTGGACAATTCTTAAAGAGATAGAAATACCAGACCACCTGATCTGCCTCTTGAGAAACCTGTATGCAGGTCAGGAAGCAACAGTTAGAACTGCACATGGGCCAACAGACTGGTTCCGAATAGGAAGAGGGGTATGTCAAGGCTGTATATTGTCACCCTGCTTATTTAACTTATATGCAGAGTACATCATGAGAAACGCTGGGCTGGAAGAAACACAAGCTGGAATCAAGATTGCCGGGAGAAATATCAATAACGTCAGATATGCAGATGACACCACCCTTATGGCAGAAAGTGAAGAGGAAATAAAAAGCTTCTTGAGAAAGTGAAAGAGGAGAGTGAAGAAGTTGGCTTAAAGCTCAACATTCAGAAAACAAAGATCACAGCATCTGGTCCCATCACTTCATGGCACATAGATGGGGAAACAGTGGAAACAGTGTCAGACTTTATTTTGGGGGGCTCCAAAATCACTGCAGATGGTGACTGCAGCCATGAGATTAAAAGACGCTTACTCCTTGGAAGGAAGTATTACCAACTAGACAGCATATTAAAAAGCAGATGACATTAACTGCCAACAAAGGTCTGTCTAGTCAAGGCTATGGTTTTTCCAGTGGTCATGTATGGATGTAGAGTTGGGACTGTGAAGAAAGCTGAGCGCTGAAAAATTGATGCTTTTGAACTGTGGTGTTGGAGAAGACTCTTGAGAGTCCCTTGGACTGCAAGGAGATCCAACCAGTCCATCCTGAGGAGATCAGTCCTGGGTGTTCATTGGAAGGACTGATGCTAAAGCTGAAACTCCAGTACTTTGGCCACCTCATGCGAAGAGTTGACTCACTGGAAAAGACCCTGATGCTGGGAGGGATTGGGGGCAGGAGGAGAAGGGGGACGACAGAGGATGAGATGGCTGGATGGCATCATCGACTCGATGGACATGAGTTTGGGTAAACTCCAGGAGTTGGTGATGGACAGGGAGGCCTGGCGTGCTGTAGTCCATGGGATCACAAAGAGTCGGACACGACTGAGCAACTGAACTGAACGGAGCAAGCTGCCAAAGACGTCCTCACCCCTCTGCGTGTATTGCACCCAATGGAGTCCTGCCCTCCAGGCTCTCTACCATTCTTACTCCATATAGCATGGCTTTCTTATGTCCTAATTCCCCAGGGCATTGCTCTCTGCTTCATAAAAGAAAAGTTGATATCAGAAAGTATTCATGAGTTACAAGGGTATATGACTTTATGCATTATTAATTCCAGAGTTCACATTGCCATTTTAAGAGCTTTGTGTGAACAGAAAAATAAAAAACAAGAAGTAATTCAATGACTGTTGCTCTCGTTCAGTTGTTAGTCGTGTCTGACTCTTTGCAACCCCATGGGCTGCAGCACACCAGTCTCCCCAGTCCTTCAGCATCTCCAGTTTTTTGGTTATAACAGTGCTTCAGAATGCTAGATGAACTTTAGAATTATTAGAAGTACTATTTTTTTATTTATCCACGATAATAAAGATCAGAAGAATCCTATGATTTAAAAAGTATGAAACTTCCATGACTGACTTTTTGAGACCAAGTCTTATTGTTACACAACATAGACAAGAAAGATCCGTATTTATTCTAATGTATATCTTGAAAGCTCTCCATTCTAGTCTGGGTCTATATCACAGCCTCTGCTCCCCAGGGATTCTTTCTAAAGAAAGACAGCATACAGACTGTCTGATCATCGAAATTGTTGGCTCAAAAACCTGCTGAGTACTATGAGTCCATGTGCATCAGAGGTGGAGAGGGAAGTAAGATGAAAAGAAGTTTAAAGGTACACATAGAGGAAGAAGCTGACTTCCCTGGTGACTCAGACAATAAAGAATCTGCCTGCAATGCAGGAAACCAAGGTTGGATCCCTGGGTCTGGAAGATCCCCTGGAGAAGGCGGTGGCTACCAACTCCAGTAATCTTTTCTGGAGAATTCCATGGACAGAGGATCCTGGTGGGATAGTCCATGGGGTCGCAAAGAGTGGGACATGACTGAACCCCTAACACTTTCACTTTTATTCATAGAGGAAGAAAAGAATGAAAATCAAGAAATTTATATAACTACATTTTTATCATGGTAGAAAGAAATGGGCTCTGAAGTCTATTTCAAAAAAAAGAGATTTTCAAGAAAGATCTGATTAATGTTCACATTTCTAAATTAAGCTTTTATCATCGCAAATTATGAAATGTATGAAGAATTTAGAGTTCTTAAGTTGGAGAATATCTGAATATGCATATTGTCCACTTTCCCATTCAATGCAAGAATCTGTAACATTTGCAATCTATGGTCATTCAGAGTCTACTTAAGTCTGTGGTTGATTCTATTGGATTTGCTTCTCAAAGACATTCACAAGTTTCCTTAGTTCTGAAATCTGAAGCTAAAAGAATAAACCTATTTCCTCCTCCACATTTTGTCATTTCAAATGATTTGAGGTGATCATAAATTTCTTTTTAACTAGTTCAGTTCAGTCTCTCAGTTGTGTCCGACTCTTTGTGACCCATGGACTGCAGCATGCCAGGCTTCCCTGTCCATCACCAACTTCCAGAGCTTGCACAAACTCATGTCCATTGAGTTGGTGATGCCATCCAACCACCTCATCCTCTGTTGTCCCCTTCTCCTCCTGCCTTAAATCTTTTCCAGCATCAGGGTCTTTTCCAATGAGTCAGATCTTCGAATCAGGTGGCCAAAGTACTGGAGTTTCAGCTTTAGCATCAGTCGTTCCAATGAACACCCAGGACTGATCCCCTTCAGTATGGACTGGTTGGATCTCCTTGCTGTCCAAGGGACTCTCAAGAGTCTTCTCCAAGACCACAGTTCAAAAGCATCAATTCTTCAACAATCAGCTTTCTTTATGGTCCAACTCTCACATCCATACATGACTCATGACTACTGGAAAAACCATAGCTTTAACTAGATGGACCCTTCTTGGCAAAGTCATGTATGGATGTGAGAGTTGGACTGTGAAGAAAGCTGAGTGCTGAAAAATGGGACTGGATGCCATGATCTTCATGTTTTGAGTGTTGAGTTTTAAGTCAACTTTTTCACTCTCCTGTTTCACTTTCATCAAGAGGCTCTTTAGTTCTTCTTTGCTTTCTGCCATAAGGGTGGTGTCATCTACACATCTGAGTTATTGATATTTCTCCCGGCAATCTTGATTCCAGCTTGTGCTTTAATCAGCCCAGCATTTCTCATGATGTAATCTGAATAAGTTAAATAAGCAGGGTGACAATATACAGCCTTTGATGTACTCCTTTCCCAATTTGGAACCAGTCTGTTGTTCCACATCCAGTTCTAACTGTTGCTTCCTGACTGGCATACAGATTTCTCAAGAGGCAGGTCAGGTGGTCTGGTATTCCCATCTCTTTCAGAATTTTCCACAATTTGTTGTGATCCATAGTCAAAGTCTTTGGTGTAGTCAATAAAGCAGTAGATGTTTTTCTGGAACTCTCTTGCTTTTTCTATGATCCAGTGAATGTTGGCAATTTGATCTCTGGTTCCTCTGCCTTCTCTAAAACCAGCTTGAACATCTGGAAGTTCTCAGTTCATATACTGTTTATGCCTTGCTTGGAGAACGTTGAGCAATACTTTGCTAGTGTGTGAGATGAGTGCCATTGTGCAGTACCACCACACTCTTTACAGGTAACTCCCCTATACATTTGGATGGGCTTCCCTGGTGGCTCGGATGGTGAAGACTCTGCCTGCAGTAGAGGAGACCTGGGTTAGATCCATGGGTCAGGAAGATCCCCTGAAGAAGGGAATGGTCACACACTCCAGTACTCTTGCCTGGGGAATTCCATGGACCGAGGAGCCTAGCAAGCTGGGCTACAGTCCATGGGTTCGCAAAGGGTCAGACAGGACTGAGCAACTAACACTTTCACTTTCATACATTTGGTTACATAAGTTTCAGAATATTTTCGAGCAAAACAACAAAAACTCCTTTCTCTGAAGCCAGTCTTGACAAATCCTTTAAATTTCCTAGTGAAAGAAATCAGTAAAGAATCTTTCTTTTAGCCATGGTATAATGTTCAAAACAATGTAGAAAGACTTGATTTTAGGGAGTGAGATTCAACTCCCCAACTCATTCAATGCTATAACTTTAAGAATTTGCTACATTCTGTGAGAGATAAAAAGGATCAAGGAGTTGGAAAATTCTAAGCAAACACTGGTTCACACCTATTAATAACAGACAAGTCTTGTGTAATGTTAGATGCAGTGTGAAACTACTAGTGTTGAAGAAATTACAACCAAAAAAAAAAAGAGGAAGGAAAAGATTTTTATTTTCCAACCCAGCAAAGAAGCAGTTGATTTCCACCTTGACCTTTAAAGTGACCACAAGGAACTTTAAAACGTATAGGAGAGTTGCCAACTGAAGTACGTCTGTGATCATAGGTAAAAAGGCAAGTCTTTTCTGAGCAGATTTTTGTTACTATGGGAGAAAAAAAAAATGTAAATCTCTCTTGGTTACGAAACTGTCAATATAACCAGAGTAGGAGGAGAAGCAATATAATCAATGCCCAGAGCAGAGTATACAACAGAACACTTTCCTCCTACAGCTCAACAAACGTTGACCTTGCACAGTCCTTTCAAGTGCAGAGACGGGCTGGAACAGGGGGATGAACTCTATTTGCCAAAAGCTCCTAGATACCTTCTGGGTTACTCTTTTTTGTATATATACTCATCTTAGCCACACTTGAGGGGGGTCCTGGGAACTATGTTCTCCTTGCCTGCTGGGCAGCTTCCCCAGCTGTCTCCTCCACCCTAAGGCCTCAGCACGGTCTCTCTAGTCCAGGTTGGCCTGGGAGTGCTTTTGTCAGCGTGTTCCTGAGTGCGATGGGAGTAGGGGGGAAAGTCATGGGACCATATGCAATCACGTGCGTGAAACTTTCGAAAATTATAAAGCACTATAGAATTTAAAGAACTGTCCACTACAAATTGGCACTTGCCAAGATGGTCGCCGACAGCTGAACAACAAGGGCGTTCGCCGTCTGCCTCTGTGGAGACTAAACCCTGCCCTGTGGAAGCTGCTGACCTTCAACACCCCCTGAGGGAGTTCCAGGTGGAGTAAGGCTCTCTGTGCTCCAGGCAATCTGGTGGGAGAGGCCTTTAGACAGATGTTTTAGGAACAGATCTTACGATCCCAATCCTTGCATCTCCTCATATCTAGAAAAGCACTAAATCCCTTCATGGTGACATCAGGTCCTCCTGACTAGCAACAAACATTTTGTAAAATGAATGCTTAATGGTATGGAGCTCCCCCTTCACCAAAACCTTATATATTGACTTTCCCCCACTGCCGCTCTGAAGCAGTCTCTCGGAGCTATCAGAGATGCTACCTCCCGGGCTGCAGTCCTCATTTTGCCCCAGATAAAACTTAATTCACAGTTGTCAAGTTGTATATCTTTTTTGGTCAGCAGAACTTTTAATCCTACAAAAAATTATAAATGTATACTCAGAAGTGGTTTAGATACTTCAACATGAATATGCGTGGTATAACGGCTTTACAAGTGTTCCCCCAGAATGAGACCTCTCTGTACCTCTTGCTCACTGGTTCTTACATAGTGCTCACAGTTCTTTATTGTACAGTGGTCACAATAACCTAGGAAACTACCCACAACAATAAATATAGAAACATTCTCTAGTTCTTCTATTCTATAAGGTTTGTGAAAGTGGCTCTGTCATGTCTGACTCTATGCGGCCCCATGGACTGGAGCCCGCCAGGCTCCTCTGTCCCTGGGGTTTTCCAGGCAAGAATACCAGAGTGGGTAGTCATTTCCTTCTCTAGTTCTGACCCAGGGATCAAACCCAGGTTTCCCACGTTGCAGGCAGATAGATTCTTTACCATCTGAGACACTAAAGTTTCATGTGCCCATATTAACACATGAAAAAATATTAACATAGGAAACAACTGATAAATTGGGTGAGCAACACTATAGCACCATTTTTTGAACTTATCACTAAACTTTAAAGTATTTTAAAACATAGATGATTTCCTAATGACCTATTATATTATTTTAATCAAAAAAGTTTTTAAAAATCATCTCTGAACACAGGTACGTCCTGTGTTATTTAAATCTAGGACTGATCAATATTGCATTATGTTGCTCAGGTAATTCTGCCACAGTGATGAATTGGCTAAAGTGTGGAACATAAAGACAGCACACAGACGAAGTTAGCATTTTAGAAATGCATTGATTAACAGCTCATGATATACAAGGTATTATATGATTAACAAGCATTCTTCTCCAGACTACATTTTAGAAAAAATTACAGATAGAATTTATTTAGCGTACACCTTTCCAACAAACCAAATTATATCAATTTCATAGTAACATTGGAATTCGATGATGTTTTATTTAATTAGACATGACATCCTTTCCTTTTTTGAGTTTTAAGGACAAATAAGTCTGAAAAGTAGCCTCAGAGTTGCTTTCAGCATTGCAACTTTGGTTACATTCCTAGGCATAAGCGGCCATTTTAACAGAGCTATGCTTGCCTATCTGTAAGGACTTTAAAGTCATATGGACTTCTCATCATAACTGCAGAACACCCTCATCTACTTCCCAAAATTATTTCCTCTTTCAACACTGCTTTCACAAAACTAGTTATTTCTGCTGTCACTGGGAAGTATTTAAAGAAACACTTGAGCTAATAGACTAATCCCAAGAACAAAACTATTATTCAATATCAATATTAATATGATACAGATGTTTTAATAAGTGATTCATAATGAAGCATCTTAGATGATGTGAAATCACAGTTTATAATTTTAAATCATATTTAAAATAGAAAAACAAACTTATTTTAACTGTTACAGCCATTTCCATTTTTAACCTGATTTCATTGTTTCAAATGACAGATTTTTTTCATTTGTTTTATTTTTTTCAAATTTAAGACAACATCTGGCATTATCTGGCACAAATTTCCCAACTGGGATTTTAAAACTTGAGTACTGTATTAGGAGAGAAATTGAATTTTATTTCTTTCAATCCTACTGATTACTAGAGCATCTGATGATTGAAACAAAAGCTAGATTTGAAAACTCAAGCTTCTCAGATAATTATAACCATAGAAATATAAAAACATACACTAACATTTTATCTAAAGACTTCAGGTAGTTTGAATGACTGACAAGAATGACAAAATCAGACAATCAAAAAGAGAGAAAAAATTATACACTTCTATATGGATTATCTGTCATGTATAAACTGGTCCACTAGATTCAACACCAATACTAGAAAACCCAAATCTGATTACATAGCAGAAAGTTCAAGTTTCTTGTTCTTGCATAAATTAGTGATACTGCTTTTCACTTTGTTTACCGTTCCTATTAAATCTACCCTAGATTCCAACCAAATGCATGTCATTGTTTTTGCAAATATTCCCTACTACTATTTCTATACCTTGGCTAACATTTTCCCACTGCATGTAAATTCTGTCAATATTCACTTAACCTTCAGGAAATTTGACCAGTTGTTACAATTTGCCTGCAACTGTCCCGGTTTGTCCAGGACTTTTCTGGTTTTAGCACTGAAAGTCCTAAATCCCTAGAAAACTCTTCATCACAAGCAAACTAGTGGAGTTGACTCTACCTTCATGACCAAACCTAATGACCCTCATACCTTCTCTATTTCGTCACCCACTTACTTGAATGCAGACTAGAAAGTGTAACTCTCCAAAACTGCCACAGCACTGAATGCTTAAAAACCCTTGTCTCTACCAGCATTTTAAAACATATCATAACTTTCACGCTTCTTTATTCTAAAAACGTCTCATATCTATTTACGCCTTCCTTTTACCAGGTCCTTTTCGGTACACCACACCAACCTAGAGCCTGCTTTTCTACCACCTGGACTCCCAGCAGGACCCACCGATGCGCTGCCAGAACCAGGCAGGATCTCTCGCAACTCTGGTTTTTGGGTGAATTCAGCCAATGAGCCTCAGACATGATATCAGAGCGTAGGAGGAGCATGAGATGAGGAATTTACTTTCCTGTCTCTTTCTGCTATCAAAGGCCACATTCTCTAACAATTAAGCTCCCACTATCCTCTCTTCTCTCTGCCTCTGCCTCCTCATCCATGTCTTTGAGTGTTTCATCCTCCTTCTCTGCTCCCTTCTTCGGTCCTTTCACGCACAGGGTACAAAACAAGTCCCTGCTGTTAACAGACATTGGGAGCTTTTCCACACTCTAGTAATTCTCCAAATATTCAGATATAAACTCTTCCCTCTTTTAGGAATATTATTTTCTATTTTTTTTACTAGAATCTGACCACAACATGCATCTTTTCCAAATCTATAAATCCTGTTAGCTTTACTTCCTTCCAAATCCAATTTGAGAATTTATTATTTCAACCTCTGCATCACCATCTAACTATCCTAGTCTTCCTGGCTGTGCCCACTTAGCAATTTCTCTAAACTTCATCATGCCAATAACATTCTTCTTTTTAACTGTTATCCTAGTGGTTGAACGCAGAGGGCAAAGTCACACATTCAAGCAGATTAGTAACTCAAAGGAAAGAGACAAGTATGTGTGGAGTCACTGGGTTGGAGACCTGAGGAGATTAAAGGAAGAGGCAGGATAGCCTTGTCCCTGTCTCTCTCTTAGAATAAAACTCAAACCAACAAAATCAAGTGCAGGGAACCATCCTGAAGCCCATTTATGAAAATAGTGAGCAATATCATGGATAGTCCAGCAGAAAAAACTACTTAATATTAAGCTCCTAAATATTGCACTTTAGCTGCTTAAATATCAACAGCTTGTGGGCAGGAACCTCCTAGAACAGGAGGCCTTGCTAATCCCTTAGGTGGGATTTGATAGTACAAAAGGAAAAAAAATAGTAGGAAGAGAGAAGGAGAGGCAGATAGAGCCTGGAGGGATTATTCAGAGTCTGGCATCAACTTCTAACTCCAGATCATATTTTTATTCTTGAAACAGCTTATAAATCACAGAAGATTTAAGAAGAAGAGAGTTAAAGACACTGACAGACACTAAATTTAACTTATTCCAAAAAAGAGCATAAAAATCTTGCAAAAATATTATGTTTGAGGAACTAGAGTAAAACAATTCCCTCTCAAATTACAGTAGTCAGACCATGAGCAGTTCCATGGAAACCATCCCCTTTATTGATTCAGGGTTGTCTTTGAACAAAGGCACCTGTATCCCTAGTATTTGGGGATTTCATCACAAGTCACTGTTAGTTGAGGTTACTCCCACTGGCTGTGATCTGATCATCGTATTAGTAATACGAAGTAAGTTTATTTCTCTTAGCTAACACCAGGCAGGAACACACAAGTCGCTGCATTTATTGAAAAACAAAAGCTTCAGGAACCAAGAACCCCGAGAGCTATGTGTACTAGAAACCTTTTTAGTGTGGTTCCTATTTAGATTTCAGCAAGGAGAGGTACTTGTTAGAGAGAAATAAGCTAATGTTCTTCTTCTGCATGGTCAGATCAGACATGGGGGCTTTGCTGGTAGGAAGTTTTGCTAAAGCACCCACTGTTCTCCGGTAAATCACCCATCTTGGTATTAAATGCTGTTGGGCCCTTCATGGACTGGGTTTCTGGATTTCCTGAGCCAGATAACAAGAGTAACACGTGGATTCATAGAAACTACAGAGGCTGTTAGAGTGATGGCTCTCCCTGACATTTACTCCTCCAATTTTCCGATCATTTTAAAGTAGTTTCTCCCAGTATTAAAATACTCCTTTTCCAAATACTTATTTTTTTCTGCCCAAAATTTTGAGAGGGATGAGGTATCTTTCCTCTCATCACACAGCTAGTCAAACTCTTATTCCATAGAACATAATTACTAATACCATATACTAAAGGCCCTTGCCTGGTGGCTCAGATGGTAAAGAATCTGCCTGCAATTCAGGAGACCCAGATTGGATCCCTGAGTTGAGAAGATCCCCTGGAGAAGGAAATTGCAGCCCACTCTAGTAGTCTTGCCTGGAGAACCCCATAGACAGAGGAGCCTGGCGGGTTGCAGTCCGTGGGGTCACAAAGAGTCAGACATGACTGAGCGACTAATGCTTTCATATACTAAAGGTACATATAATACTATATACCATATATAGTGTAAGTACTATATACTAACACAGTATACCTCTGTCTCATCACATGGTAGGAGTGGAAAGGAACAGATTCAGAGGAAAAGTGGAACAAAGAAGGCAGAGCAGTTAACTGCCGCACACTCCCTACAAGTAGATTGACCATCAAAGATTAAGAATGAGCAGGAGAATGCAAAAATCATTAAAACTCAGGCAAAATTGAAACAGAGAGATCTCAAAAAGACTACAGAAAGCAACTACTGGCCAAGAGAAACTTGTTCTCTGGAACTACTCCTTGGGCGGCTGCCCAGCACTGGAGCAGCGACTGGCCGCAGGAGATGAGCCGACTCCATCGTCAGGAGTGGCGGCTGTGCTCTGCTGGACCAGCCGTGAGCAGATGTCCCACGTCCTAGGTCAGAGGAGCCCCAATAAGACGGTAGGTGCCGGAGCGGCTGTGAAGAGATGCCCCACATCCAAGGGCAAAGGAGAAGCTTCAGCAAGATGGTAGGAGGGGCAAATTCATGTTTAAAATCAAACCCCACTCCCCCAGAGACGCTCAGAGGGCTCAAACAAACCTTGACACACCAGGACCCAGGGGCCCCACAGAGACTGAGACAGAACTGGGTTTGGGCGTCTCCTGCGGAGGTCCGGGTCAGCAGTGGATTGATGCAGGGACAGGGGCTCTGGGTGCAGCAGACTTGGGTATGGAATAAGCCCTCTTGGAGGAGGCCACCACTAACCCCACCATAGAGCTGCCAGAACTTACAGAGGACTGGGAAATAGACTCTTGGTGGGCACAGGCAGAACCTTGTGCCCCAGGACCCAGGAGAAAGGAGCAGTGATCCTACAAGCCACTGACCCAGACTTGCCTGTGAGTGTCCGGGAGTCTCCAGCGGAGGTGTGGGTCAGTGGTGGCCTGCTGCAGGGTTGGGGGTGCTGAGTGTAGCAGTGCATGCACGGGGTCTTTTGAGGGAGGCCACCATTATCTTCATCACCTCCACCATAGTTTGGCCCCAGGTAAACAGCAGGGAGGGAACACAGCCCCACCCATCAACAGAAAATTGGATTAAAGATTTACTGAGCATGGCCCCGCCCATCAGAACAAGACCCAGTTTCCCCCTCAGTCAGTCTCTCCCATCAGGAAGCTTCCATAAGCCTCTTATCCTTCTCCATCAGAGGGCAGACAGAATGAAAACAACAGTCACAGAAAACTAACCAATCTTATCACATGGACCATAGCCTTGTCTAACTCAATGAAACTATGAGCCATGCCCTGTGGGGCCACCCAAGATGGATGGGTCATGGTGATGAGGTCTGACAGAATGTGGTCCACTGGAGAAGGGAATGGCAAACCACTTCAGTATTCTTGACTTGAAAACCCCATGAACAGTATGAAAAGGCAAAAAGATAGGATACTGAAAGACGAACTCCCCAGGTCAGTAGGTGCCCAATATGCTACTGGAGATCACTGCAAATGGTGACTGCAGCCATGAAATTAAAATAAGCTTACTCCTTGGAAGGGAAGTTTATGACCAACCTAGACAGTGTATTAAAAAGCAGACACATTACTTTGCCAACAAAGGTCCGTCTAGTCAAGGCTATGGTTTTTTCAGTGGTCATGTATGGATGTGAGAGTTGGACCATAAAGAAAGCTGATTGTTGAAGAATTGATGCTTTTGAACTGTGGTGTTGAAGAAGACTCTTGAGAGTCCCGTGGACTGCAAGGAGATCCAACAAGCCCATCCTAAAGGAAATCAATCCTGAATATTCATTGAAAGGACTGATGTTGAAGCTGAAACTCCAGTACTTTGGCCACCTGATGTGAAGAGCTGACTCATTGGAAAAGACCTTGATGCTGGGAAAGATTGAAGATGGGAGAAGACAGAGGATGAGATGGTTGGATGGCATCACCAACTCAAAGGACTTGAGTTTGGGTAAACTCCGGGAGCTGGTGATGGACAGGGAGGCCTGGTGTGCTGCGGTCCATGGGGTCGCAAAGAGTCGGACATGACTGAGTGATGAACTGAACTGAACTGAGGACTACTCTTGCTCTAAGGTTCAAGTATGGTCATTTGCTTTCATCAAAATCAGAGTCAACTTCCTCCTTAGAATTTCATGGCTGTTCATCTCAGTGGTCTCTTTCTCATGCTTTTTGGAAAGCACAGGTGGGTGGTTGAGAAGCTGTGTGTGATGGGGGGTAGGAAGGTGTGCCTCACTGGCTACTCAGTTAGATTTCCTTTTATGACTATACAGATATTCTTCAGGTTTAGGAGAAAATAGTAGAGCAAGTATAGTAACTTCTTTGTGGTTTGTTTGATTTTTTTTTCAAGGAAGATAGAGAAATTCTATTGATGTATTCAGGGTTCAGTAATAAATACATTTTCTCATTCAAATATATCTGGCAGGAGGACTGTATTATATTCTTAGTAATTGCTGCTTTATATAACTAAAAAATTGAAGGCACTGAACAAATGAGATTTCCAGTCCCTCTGATTGGGACTTACAGGTAATGGAAGCTATCAGAGATGAGTCTCCATTTCCATTTCTGATAATTAGCCTTGGAGGAGAGGAGCTATTTACAAGAAGTTTTGAATTTCATAGACAGGTGTTGGGGGATGGAAACGTGAGGGAAAGGGAAAATGCTTCTAGTTGAAAAAGTTCGTATCAGAGATTAGGTTGCTATGATGTACATTTGGATAATGCCTTGAGAGCCACCTTCAACCCTCTTAACCTTCCTCAAAAGAGTGAGAACAAAGCGCAGGAAACCAGGGCCCTGTGCAAACACGTCACATGCCATTCACTGCCACCAGCATGTGCCCTGATGGAGAAGCTTCCCACAGCGAGAATCACCTCCCTTAAAGCCAAGAGCAGGAGACACAGGGTTGGAGAAACAGTACCCTCATGCTTCCATTTTAGTTTAAATAAATGGAACTCTCTTACTTTTCTGGTGCATGATTTTTAGGATTGCTTAATTCAGTGGAAATAAGTAGGTGGATCTGAGAGTAATGAGCTGTTAAATAGCTGTTGAAAGCAAACCAGCCCAGGATTCATTCTGTAACATGTTACATTTCTCTCCTCTGGAGTTGTCTCCCCTAAAAAGGTAAATTCCTTTTTATCCAGGTTTCTAAAATAGTATACAAAATAAGGAAAATCTGCAATAATCATCACTTTGTAAGTAACTGGTAAAGAAGGAAAAAACACACGATCCTTTCCGACAGGGTAGTGAGAAAGTGGATCCGGGAAGCAAGCAGGGGTAGATATCACGCTTGCCATTGTTCACTCCACCAGAGCTCTGTGCAGGCTGAACTATCTGTTGTGACGTTTTCAGAGAAAAGCTAGGGCTTGACATTATCGCTTGCAGATCACTTCTGTACGCTCCTTGTCGCAGGCTGGTTTTCCAGAAGCAGACACAGAGGAGGGACTCGGTGGCAGGATGACTGTGGCAGTGTGTGGAGGGAAAGGATGCAGGAT
This sequence comes from Cervus canadensis, assembly GCF_019320065.1. Lineage (NCBI taxonomy): Eukaryota > Metazoa > Chordata > Mammalia > Artiodactyla > Cervidae > Cervus > Cervus canadensis. The sequence continues at coordinate 3,050,352 of NC_057404.1, forward strand.
GGAGCAGAAAGAGCAGTTGAATAGCAACACAGTCCCTGGAAAAGCCTCAGCTAAGCCCCTGCAGAGCTCGGGAGCAGGTGAACAAGACGGCCAGGCCTTTAGACCCCACCATGGACCACCTCAGACAGCCTGATCCTTGAGGGAGGCACCAGCTGAGGCAAACACTGAAGGGGCTAACAGCTGCAGGCTGTCTGATGACTCTGAGAACAAGTCCCACCTTGAGGGAGATCTGGCCAGTGCATTTCCGTCTCACCCGTCTCTTGCATGTATTAATCGTTGATGATGTTCAACAGAAATGAGAATTCAGTGAGAGACACTTCTAGGTATTTTCTACCTTCAACTTCAGAATCATTTATCTAGTTTGACCTCAAGTAATAAAAAAAGGACATCTAAGCTCAATGACCATGAACGGTTTCAATTTTCTGTGTTGTTACCCTTATAATTTGAGTACACAAATTAATTAAAATAATATAACTGTCCAACCAAATGGGACTTCCAAGCATAACTTTGACATTTAAAAATAAGTTTAATTTTACTAGATAGCTTCTCTAGTATCAGCTCTTGACTTCATATGGTTTCACTGGATCTACTCTTGGCTTTGAAACCTAGATTTGATTATCAGGCCTGTCAAGTCAAAGAAATATTTCTCTTTTCAAAAATGGCTCTGTCTGGAATGATGTGTAGAGCACAGTTTATGGGGAAACATCATCAGCTATGGTCATTGCTGATGCTAACACTGAAGGACGCTGTGTACTGAGGGTTCCTTGGGTGGAGCTTATCCACTTCAAAAGCCGGCAGAATGCAGAGTCTGTGCTCACGGGCTTCAGTAATTGTGCAACCAACAGCAGCCTGGAAGGTCACCCTCTGAAAAGAGCCAGAGGGCTTCAATAGTATCTTTTTAGTGGCCTTTTTAACTAGGATTTTTGATCTCGTGGTTTCAACATAAAATGGGTTTGTGTGTGAGTTTAACAGAATGGCTAGATCTCTTTCTTATTAAGTTTTTATATGGGTCAAAAAGTTAGATTGTTTTGGCTATTACTTCCCTTTATTATTTATTTCTTTTTGTTCGAACACTCTACTTTGAATTTTTCCCATTTGAAAGAGAGTTTCAACTTTTCTAGACACCTGTCAGTGCACCGTAATACTGTGCGAGGTGTGATTTTGTGTGTTTTATTTTATTTTAACTTTCTCAAGTCCATTCCAATTATCTCTGCCTGGTAGGATCTTAAAAAATAGACATTGTTATAACCCAGGGTCTGATTTATATCCTGCTGATTAGAGTATGACTCATCTTGGGATTTTCCCAACATCTGTCGTATTCCCATAGTGATGTGATGCTTCATTTCAGAAATGAACACTCTTCGTATAATTCATTTCCTAAAATATCTAGCCCAATTCACTCTTTGCACATTTGATATAGAGTGCTTAAGGACATAAGAAGAAACCATTTTTAATCAAATCTAAGATGCCTTGACTATAACATGAAAACCAATTTCAGAGATACTAATATGTGAAAAACTGATGATAGGTTGTATTATGAAACACTTGCTGCCCCTGAGAATCATATTTTTCCTCAATAGATTTTAATTAGTGAACTTGTTACAAGAAGTTTTATATACACAATCTTTGATTTACTGCTACATATAGCAAACTCTGACAGGGATAGAACAAGCTAAGAGCGGCCCTGAAATGAGCAGATAAACCAATCGCCACAGCCAGTCATGAGCGCAATCAGAGCTTCTGTAGAATCCAGCTACACAAACTCCCAAAACGGGGCAACACGAAGCCGACACTGGGGTTATGAGTAAGAAGTGAAGTGACGACATTGAGTCTGGTGACAAAAATAGAGTACTGAGACACAAGATACAGAGCTGAACATTTAAACGGCCAGAGGTTTCAGGAAATCAGGACTGGTTTTTAGCATTAAGGAGAGCTTCAAAGGAGTTACTGCTTTCATAGAGATATCAACTCACCTTCTTAAGAACAAGCAGAAACAGTGAGACAGACAGATGGATTCTCATACTGAATATTTAATTTACCCATAAAAAACCACATTGTTTTGAATGGACTATAATTACTTTAAGTAAAACATATCACTCCTAGTGAATAGAAATACTCCTCTCCTTCCACCTGGAATATTTGGCACAGGTCTATAGGAAAATCCTGGAGAAGTACTGGCAACTTCCACTACTCTTGCCTGGAAAATCCCACGGACCGAGGAGCCTGGAGGCTACAGTCCATGGGGCCGCAAAGAGTCGGACATGACTGAGCAGCTTCACTTACTCACTTACTTACTTATAGAGAAATCCACGTGTCTATTTTGGATTTCTTTCATGAATCAAAATATCTCATGGACTTCATTGTACTGGACTCTGGAAGAGCAATAGTTCTAGCTTCCGAGAATGAGGCTCTGTCTCCTCACTGCCAGACCCCACATCACAAGTGAGTAAGTTGTTCTCTGGGACAGAACCATGGTGTCCTTGGCATATGAATTCTGACAATCATTTTCTATCATGAAGTGTACATGTAAGAAGATATGGCAGTGTTTGCAATGTTATTGAGTCATTCCACAGTTTAGAACTATGAACAAACATAAAGAAAAATAAACATTTTTATCATATATACCATGAGTAGCACCAAGAGCCACAGAAATTTCTCCATATCCAATTATTTGGAGTCATTTAAGCAATGACTATACATCTAAGCTTTCCTGGTGGCTCAGTGGCAAAGAATGAGCTTGCCAAGCAGAAGACACAGGTTCAATCCCTGAGTCAGGAAGATCCCTTGTAGGAGGAAATGGCAAGCCACTCCAGTATTCTTGCCTGGGCAATCCCATGGAGAGAGGAGTCTGAAGGGCTACAGCCTATGGGGTCGCAAAAGAGCCAGTCACAACTTCGCAACTAAACAACAACAATGTGTATCTAGGCAAAGATGATTTGAACTTTTCAAAATTTAAGGAAGGCCCAGAATTCTACGCTACTAGCTAGCTGGTAAAGAATCCACCTGCAATGCAGGAGACCCCAGTTCGATTCCTGGGTTGGGAAGATCTGCTGGAGAAGAGATAAGCTACCCACTCCAGTATTCTGGCCTGGAGAACTGAATGGACTGTGTACAGCCCATGGGGTCGCAAAGAGTAGGACACGACTGAGTGATACTCGCTTTCACTTTGAGAAGTCTACAATAACAAAATAGATAACTTATCAAAATCAGTTATATTTACCTATCAATATCAAATGGAAAGAAAATGTTTAAGATAAATTACATGAAGCATATTCTTTAACTTTAAATCAGGTTGGAGGACAAAAATATAAAATATCAATTTAGCAACTGATAAGAAAGACATTAACAGGCTATAGTATAAAACAGAAATGTAATTAAATCCTCAGCAGGGACAACTGAAGCCTTTTTTTTTTTTTTAACTGTTCTTTGATAATGATGTGTGCCTCAAAATAATTCTGGAAAAGCACTGAAGAGAAGTCAAGAGAAAACAAAATCATGGGAGCTATTTGCATATTAAACGAAATGAGGAACAGTGACTGAAGAATCGCCTTTGGTGACCTCTAATGACTAGTTCCGATGTCCACAAGAGTCATCTTCATAGAGATAAGTGAAGAAATACAAAGAAAATATAGTCTTTTAAAAGAGGAACTAAAAGAAAATTTAATTGGCAATATTTAAAAATGTATCCCTTCTCACAGACCTCCCCTTTTATTTGATTTGTTTTCCAATATTCCCATATAAATAGAAAAAGTGAGTTATATTTTCTATTATGCTACTGTTTCCATCAATATCTTGTGTAGCATTTACTGCTTTGACATTGCAATTTTATCTCTGAGCATATGAAGGAGAAAATAAAATATGGCAACACATTATTTTAAAGCCAGCACTTAAAGGGCTACAAATGCAGCATATCTCTTGTGGCAAAAGGGAAAGAATTGCCATAAAATGGTTCACATTTACTTTGCTGCTTTTCTGTCCTAAGTAGGTCCAAAAATTTTTGTAAATGAAATTAAAATGATTATCCCTAGGATTTTTGTTAATAAACCATCTTCATTATTTAATATTTGCTCTTGGTGCTAAACTGATGCTAGGTTTGACAAGTTGATGCATTCTCTAAACTTACTGACAGATAATTAGATCCACTAGGCTGTAAATCTTCCTATGACAGAGATTCTACCTAATCTCAACCAATATTTAAACCAATATATCCTTCTCTCTGTAGAGTTTATCAACATACAGTGAACTCAAATGTTGATAGAGAAGGAATTTGGGGTCAGTCATAATGATGGTGACAACAGTGTATTTACTCAGAAAGAATTCAGCCCTTTTATTTATAGTTAGCTACTTTCCTAATTAAGGCTATATATTTAAGATATTTTATGTCATTTGGTGTATTGTCTAAAGAAGGGCAAAACCAAAGAATGTTCAAACTACCACACAATTGAACTCATTTCATATGCTAGCAAGGTAATGCTCAAAATCCTTCAAGCAAGGCTTCAACAGTACATGAACCGAGAACTTCCAGATATAGAAGTTGGATTTAGAAAAGGCTGAGGAACCAGAGATCAAACTGTCAACATCCACTGGATCATGGAAAAAGCAAGGGAATTGCAGAAAAACTTCTGCTTCACTGACTATGCTAAAGCCTTTGACTGTGTGGATCATAAGAAAGTGTGGACAATTCCTAAAGAGAAGGGACTATCAGTCCACCTCACCAGCCTCCTGAGAAATTTTTGTGTAGGTCAAGAAGCAACAGTTAGAACCAAACATGGAACAATGAACTATTTAGAAATTGAAAAAGGAGTACATCAAGGTTGTAGATTGTCACCCTGCTTATTTAACTTACATGAAGAGTACATCATGCAAAAGCTTGGGCTAGATGAAGCACAAGCTGGAATCAAGATTATTGGGAGAAATATCAATAACCTCAGATATTCAGATGACACCTTCCTAACAGCAGAATGTGAGGAGGAACCAAAGAACCTCTTGATGAAGGTGAAAGAGGAAATTGAAAAAGCTGGCTTAAAACTCAACATTCAAAAAACCAAGATCATGTCATCTGGCCCAATCACTTCATGGCAAATAGATGGGGAAACAATGGAAACAGTGACAGACTTTATTTTCTTGGGCTCCAAAATCACTGAGGACAGTGACTGCAGCCATGAAATTAAAAGATATTTGCTCTTTGGAAGAAAAGCTATGACAAACCTAGACAGCATACTAAAAAGCAGAGACATCACTTTGCTGACAAAGGTCCACATTGTCAAAGCTATGGTCTTCCCAGTAGTCATGCACAAATGTGAGGGTTAGACCATAAGAAGGCTGAGTGCTGAAGAACTGATGCTTTCAAACTGTGGTACTGAAGAAGATGCTTGAGAAATTCATGGACAGCAAGGAGATCAAACCAGTCAATCCTAAAGGAAATCAACCCTGGATATTCATTGGAGGGACTGATGCTGAAGCTGAAGTTCCAATACTTTGGCCACCTGGTGTGAAGAGCCGAATCCACTTTAATAAAAGTTATGTGAATCTCTCTCTCTCTCTCTCTGACATTCACTGTGGCTATAACTTTTGTAGTTTGAGGGTTTGAGTTACAGCGGCAAAACCAGCACACATTTCTCTTCCTTCACAATTTCACAAGTACAAGATTCGTTCTTACTGTAGATCATAGCAACCTCAGCATAGGAGTTTTTTCTTTCCTCATTAAGTCAAGAACCTTTATCTTTTCACTTAAAGGAAGCACCCTACACCTTATTTTTGGCATGCTTGAGTTGCCAGCATCAGTACTCTCCTGCTTTGGGGACATTACTAAGCGAAATAAGGGCTATTTGAACACAAGCACCTGCAATGTCATGACAGTCAATCTGATAACCAAGACGGGTAAGTAACTGAGGCCAACAGGCAGGATATATGGGAAAAAACGGTAATTCACATCCCAGGTAGGATGGTGCAGGACAGCATGGGATTTCATCACACTACCAAGAATGGCGCACTTATGAATTGTTATTTCTGGAACTTTCCATATAATATTTTCAGGTCACAGTTGACCATTGGCAACTGAAACCAGAAAAACAAAACTGCGGTTTTTCTTGGAGGTCGATAGTGTCTGTAGTGTCTGTAGACCTGAAACCCACATTTTCAGTGAAATTTATACCAATGGCTCTTCCACCCTGGGTGGCACGTCCCTAGCAAGGAAAATTCTGCCAGTAACTATGCTCAAGGTCACTGCACCATTGGCAGGGAAATCATTGACTTAAATCTTGGACAGAATTCACAAGTTGGCCAATAACTTCAGAGTTCTTTAAAAAAAAAAATTGGTTTTCCATATCTTTGTTGGAGAAACAGATTCTGGGTTTACCTCCTACTTAGAGAAGTCAGTTCAATAAGGTAAGAAGTCCAGGTTCACATTCTCCATTTTCCTAGACCCTATAGCTGTAACCCAATTCTGTGCTCTTGTAACTCCATCCTCACCATGCATAACACCCTGGAAATGATTTGGTGCCTTTCTAATAGAAATGGATACATAGATAGATAGAGAGATGGATGATTAGCAATATTGGATCTATTCAAGTAGATAAAGAAAAATATTATATGTTAGCAATATGATAACTGACATTTAAAACTTTAACAGAGGGAAAATATAAGATAAATAGAGATGAAGACAAAATTATCATTCTCTAAGACAAAGCTGAGGTGATCTCTCAGAATACCAAAACTAAGGTATGTTAGACCCTATAATGGTGGGGCTCTGAATTTTGCCCCTTTCCTATTGTATTCACAAAGCCTAGAGTTCAATATTTACTTAGAAGATATTCAATAAGCTTTTATTGATATATTAATGAATTAATGAATAATTATAAAGCAAAAAGACAAAAACTATGTGAATTAATAAGGTAAGGAGCCAGGGAGATTCAATACAGGAAGGAAAATATCTAAGAGGACTGTAAAAAAGAGGACATAAAGTGAGAAGAGGAGAAACATTTTTAAAAATATGTATTTCCTGAGCTAAAGGAAAATATAACATCCAGAATGAGTCTACTTTATGCCAAAAAAAAAGAAAAGAATGAAAAGTTAATCCAAATGGATGCAAATCCCAGTAGAATTTCAACTCCCAAATAAAAAGAATATACTTAAAATATTTAGAAAACAAGTTTAACTACGATAGAAAAAGAATCTTGTATCAGGCTTCTCATTAACTATATTGAAGGTAAGGAAACAATAGAACAACGACTTTAGAATTTCTGAGGGAAATTACTTTGCAATTGCAATTCCATATCCAGTCAACATAGCAATCAAATTTAAAAAGAAATTAAAAATCATTTTCAGACCTTCAAGATTAAGAATGATTATCTGCTTGCAGGCATCTTACAAAAAACTTGAGTTTGTATTATGGAAAAGTAAAAAAAAAAAAAATCAAGATAGAGAAGCATTTTTGGATTCATTGAAATTAAGCAATGTAATCTGCCATATGCAAATATAAGGGGAAAAAGTGGAAGCAGTGACAGATTTTCTTTTCTTGAGCTCCAAAATCACTGTGGACGGTGACTGTGGCCATGAAGTTAAAAGACACTTGCTCTTTAGAAGGAAAGCTATGACAAACCTATACAGTGTATTAAAAAGCAAAGATATCACTTTTCCAACAAAGGTGAATACAGGCAAAGCTGTGGTTTTTCCAGTAGCCATGTATGGAAGTAAGAGTTGGACTATTAAAAAGGGCTGAGTGCCGAAGAATTGAAACTTTCGAATTATGGTGCTGGAGAAGAGTCTTGAGAGTCCCTTGGACTGCAAGGAGGTCAAAACAGTCAATTTAAAGAAAATCAACCCTGAATATTCATTGGAAGGACTGATGCTAAAGTAGAAGCTCCAATACTTTGGCCACCTGATGTGAAGAACTGACTCATTGGAAAAGACCCTGATGCTGGGAAAGACTGAAGGCAAAAGGAGAAAGAGGCGGCACAATATGAGACGGTTAGATAACATCACCAACTCAGTGGACATGAATCTGAGCAAACTCAGAGATAGTAAAGGACAGGGAAGCCTGGCCTACTGCAGTCCATGGGGCTGCAAAGAGTCAGACCCGATTTAGAAACTGAACACACATACACACACACACACAGTGCAATCTCTATGTAATCAGTTCAAATGAAAACAGGAAGAGGATTCTGTAAAAAACTTCCTTAAGAAGATAAATTCCATGCAATAATCCATATTACGATTTTGAAAGATTTTACCAGTGTGATTAAACTTATGGGGATGTATTGCTGCCTGTAATAAATCCAATTAGAAACTCTTCAGAGAACAAAAAGCTGAATAAGAAACTCATAGACTATATATTGAACACTAAAATATAATATGATTTTGAGTGTTAAGAACTTGGAATATTATCTTTTGTGTGGCAGTTTCAATTATATAGGATTGCATCTGCTTGTCAATGGGTCCCATTACAGCACTTTGACTGAAATAAAATTTATTTGTTTTTAATATTGTTTATGCATAATACTCATCACATTTACATAATGTTACTGTTTTATGAGGTTGATCTGTATTCAATTTTTAAATGAACCATTAGCAAAAACACACAAAACACAGACAATAACATAAAAATTTTAAAAATGAAATAGACTATAAGTTGGCAAAAATCAAATAACTGTTGGCAGAATTTGGGCTTCCCTGGTAGCTCATTTGGTAAAGAATCTGCCTGCAATGCTGGAGACCCCGGCTCAATTCCTGGGTCAGGAAAATCCCCTGGAAAAGGGATAGGCTAGGCACCCCAGGACTCTTGGGCTTCCTGGTGGCTCAGATGGTAAAGAATCCGCCTGCAATGCGGGAGACCTGGGTTCAGTCCCTCGGTCGGGAAGATCCCCTGGAGAAGGGAACAGCTACCCACTCCACTGTTCTGGCCTGGAGAATTCCATGGACAGAGGAGCCTGGCAGGTTATAGAGTCCATGGGGTCACAAAGAGTCAAGACACAAGTGAGCGACTTGTTCACTTGACAGAATTCAGGAAATGGAAAGGGCAAGGACAATTAAAGAAAAATGTAAGTGTACTATGTTTTTATCTTGTATAAAGTGAGGCCAACATGTGCTCAGAAATTACATGGATGAAGGAAATTTTGTGGAAGAATATTATTTCAGGTCATAAATCTAATAGTAGAGTAATATAAACAATAACTGGGGAGCAGAAAGGGGGAAAAGTGGGAGTTAGTATGATGGATACTATCAAAAGTTAGTAAGTGGAGAAACAGAAATAACATAATTATATAGCCAGCAATAATCACAGATTAGCTGAAAACAAAAATTCTTTAAGTTGGTTACAACTGCAGATTGCAGCTAGAAGTGAGGACAGAGGAAGGAAGAAACTCATATTTTGAAAACTTCCTTTTAAGTTATCTTTTGATATAGAGATACAGACAGGGATAGAGAGATGGGGGAATACAGACACAGAAGTTCTGTTTTCTCTCTGCAGGAAGACAATGATTTCTCTTAAAGTTATCTTCACACCCACATCACCACTTCTCTACAGTCCAAATTAATTAAAATAGCAATTCCTCTTGGCTATTATTATATTATCCTATTCTTTATCTAATTATATCCTGAAAATCTTTTATGCACACTCTCTCCATTAACATGCCCATTCTATTCTTAACTATTATCCTCATCCTATAATTGGTGAAACTTTGTTTCAGATCTTTCAAATAATGTCCCCCAATTATTCAACTTTTCAAAGAATGTTTGTGTCAGAAAGTGATAGACATAGGGCTTGCAAGTGTCATGAACACAAATAGTCAAGCTGGAGTGGCCAACATTAATCACACAAATAAATATACAATTAAGAATACAGGTAAGTGATCAAAGGAAAGCAACATGGTTTCATGAATATGTTTCATTACTCCACTTAATCTGCTCTAAGTGGGATAAGTGGAAGTTTAAAAGGCCAAGAGGGAGAGGTGTCTAAGAGAAAAGCAGCGTGGGCAATGGTCCTGAGAGATGGGTGCTGTCTAGTAAATAAACTACCGCTGCAGCAGCTGGAGCTTCCCAGGTGACTCACTGGTAAAGAATCTGCCTGCCGAGCAGGAGATGTAGGTTCAATCCCTGGATTGGGAAGATCCCCCGGAGAAGGAAATGGCAAACCACTCCAATATTCTCGCATGGGAAATCCCATGAACAGAAGAGCCTAGCAGGCTACAGTCCATGGGGTCGCAAAGAGCTGGACACGACTTAGTAACCAAACAGCGGCAGGGGCGGGAGCAAACAGCGTGGGGCCCGGCGGGTGGGCTTGGGGGTGGTGTCGAAAGAGTGGCAGATGGGGTTAGAGGCAGGTGGAGCCAGACTCTGCACTGATCTGCGCACCACATTAAAGACTGACATTATGCTCAGAAGAATAAGAACCATTAAAGAACAAGGAGATGTAATAGGATCAGATTTGCATCCTAAAACAAAACATTCTGGTTACAGTGTAGAGAAGTCAGTATTTGGAGGGCTGTGGTTTCTGTGCAGATACAGTCTCCAAGTCCACTGCTCTTTCCACTAGAACTATTTTTTAAGAGATATCTTCCTACTGAACAAATAAATCTCTCATTGGAATATTTTTCTTTTAGTACAACTATCAGAAAAATTTGAAGAATTGAATACCATTATCATTGGTAAATATTGTCCATAATACTACCTTGAACACAGAAGAAAATCAATAAATGCTGGGTGAAAAAAGGAATATATTGCTTCTATGTAACTTTTAAAATCACTATGCCAAAAGATGCACCCCCTTTACCTCTATGCCCCTTCACAGAATGCAGCCTTGTGGTGGTGAAGGGGCTTGCATGACTCAATAACGTCATGAGCCATGCCTTGCAGGGCCTCCTAAACGATGCTGCTGTCATTAAAGTGCTGCACTCAATATGCCAGCAAATTTGGAAAATTAACCAGTCCAACCTAAAGGAAAGCAGTCCTGAATATTCATTGGAAGGACTGATGTTGAAGCTGAAACTCCAATATTTTGGCCACCTGATGTGAAGAGCTGACTCATTTGAAAAGACCTTGATGCTGGGAAAGATTGAAGGCAGGAGAAGGGGATGACAGAGGATGAGATGGTTGGATGGCATCACCGACTCAATGGACATGAGTTTGAGTGGACCCCAGGAGTTGGTGATGGACAGGGAGGCCTGGCGTGCTGCGATTCATGGGGTCACAAGGAGTCAGACATGACTGAGCGACTGAACTGAACTGAACTGACTGAAGCAGTGGCCGCAGGACTGGAAAAGGTCAGCTTTCATTCCAATCACAAAGAAGGACGATGTCAAAGAATGTTCAAGTTACCATACAATTTTGTTCATTTCCCATGTTAGCAAAGTTACTTTCAAAATCCTTCAAGCTACGCTTCAGCAGTACGTGAACTGAGAATTTCCAGATGCACAAGCTGGATTCTGAAGAGGTAGAAGAACTAGGGATCAAATTGCCAAGATTAAATGGATCATGGAGAAAGCAAAGGAATTCCAGGAAAACTTCTACTTCTGCTTCATTGACTACACTAAAGCCTCTGATTTTGTGGATCAAAACAAAATGGAAAATTCTTAGATGGGAATACCAGACCGACTTACCCGCCTCCTGAGAAATCTGTATGCAGGTCTAGAAGCGACATTTAGAACCAGACATAGAGTAACAGACTGGTTCAAAATTGGGAAAGAGGTTAAACTGGATATCCTGCCACCCTATTTATTTAACACACGCAGAGTATACGGTGTGAAATGCAGGGCTGAATGGACCACAAGCTGCAATCAAGACTGCTGGGAGAATTATCAACAACCGCAAATATGTAGATGTAGATCACTCTAATGGCAGAAATTGAAGAGGAACTAAAGAGCCTCCTGATGAGGTGAAAGATGAGAGTGAAAAAGCTGGTTTGAAACTTAACATTAAAAAAATACAGATCATAGTATCTAGTCCCATCATCTCTTGGCAAATACAAGGTGAAAATGTGGAAGCAGTGACAGGTTTTCTTTTCTTGGCCTCAAATTCACTGTGATTAATGACTGCAACCATGAAGTTAAAAGATGCTTGCTACTCGGAAGGAAAGCTATGGCAAAACTAGACAGCATATTAAAAAGCAGAGACGTCACTTTGCCAACAAAGGTCCATATAGTCATGTATGGATGTGAGAGTTGGACATAAAGAAGGCTGAGTGCCAAAGAATAGATGCTTTTGAGTTGTGGTGCTGGAAAAGACACGTGAGAGTCCCTTGGACAGCAAGAAGATCAAACCAGTCAGTCCTAAAGGAAATCAACCCTGAATATTCATTGGAAGGACTGATGCTGAACCCAAAGCCCCAGTACCTTGGCCACCTAATAAGGAATGCCAACCCATTGGAAAAGACTCTGATGCTAGGAAAAATGGAGGGCGCATGGTGAAGGAGTAGTGGAGGATGAGATGTTTAGATAGCATCATGGACTCAATGGACATGAATTTGCGCAAACTCTGGGAGACAGTGGAGGAGAGAGGAGCGTCATGTGCTACAGTCCATGGGGTCCCAAAGAGTCAGATAGGACTTAGCAACGAAACAAAAACATGTATCTCTTTGATGTATATTTGCCTTCCATGAACTACCAGTTATTTCTCTTTGCCCCCCTCCTTTCCCAAATAGGGAAAATGTGTCTTGGATATTATCAACCAACAATAGTGAAGAGATTTCTGTAAAATAAACAGGAAGGATTCAGGGAGAAAGGAAGGAGAAGGAAGGGGCTCAATTCTCAAATAGTTTATCTAAGAAGGGATTATGTAATTGAAGCTGTTCCATAAACTCTTGTATTAAGAGTGAAGAGGTGGGAAAAAGAAATAAAATACTAGAGGCATGAGGAAGTAATAACTAGTGAGCATGGAATGAAACAGAAAACTGAGTTAAGAAGGACATGTAAGAAGATACACAAAAATAGATATAAGGCTCACACAGACAATAAAACATGTCCACAAGTATGCACATGTACGTATGGCCACAGATATTTACACAAACCTGCACATATACTGAATCTGCAACAGTCTGAACACACTCATTACACAGATGAAACAGCCAAGAACCTAGCTGGATGCAAGAGGAAGCTGGTACTCAAATGTTCACATGTGACCCGTGTGTGCAAGGGTGTTTCAGGCAACTCTCAATACCCACACACCAGCAAACACCAGCAAATACACACACCAGCAAAACTCAGAACATGAGCAAATGGCAGGAGGCAGCGTCCGTGCTTTCTCTACTTAGAATGTACTAAAACCCCACATCCACGTCAAACATGGCCCAATAGTCTCTGTCAGGTTAGTCCCTGTGACTCACTTACATGGAATATCAGGTTTAGATACCAATTAATCATTTCAGGGAAGACCCCAACACATTAACCCAGTGGGAAGGGTTCAGGAAGCACCCTGTGTGAATATTCTGTGATATTCACCTTATGGTAATATTATTCACCGTATGCGAATGTTCATATCCTTGCATCTCAGCTGATGGTTTCTTGAACACCCACCTTTTAGTTAACAATGTGCCAGGAACTATTATCCTTATTTTTACCTTCCCACACATAATTGCATCCCTTCTTACCCTAAGCTTGTTTTTTTTCAGGTTGTAAAGATATTAGAACACAATGTCTACTTCTATTAGCTTTGAAGACTAAACTAATAAGATATACTTCCAGCTGAGAAAGTATGTTTTAGAAGCTAGTGTTCACGGTTTATAATAATGAAATTGAGGAGACTGAATCATTTGAAATTGATTTACATGAAAGAAATTCTTTTTTACAAAGGAAAATTCTTGTACATATTAGTATGTAGGACTCTTTCAGCATATGAAACAGTCATACATTTACCAAACACTTTGACTTTGGGGGGCTACTTAATGAAATCTTAATAGTATATAATATTGAGGCACATTTCGACTTTTACATCTATCTACAGGACTAAATCAAGTTTAAAATGTGATTTAAAGTAACAAATTCTCTACGAACAGGACTCCTATGAACAATAAGCCCAGATTCAGAAGGAATGAAGTCTTTCAGTATTGCGCCTGTGATGGCAGGACCTGACAAGAGAGGTAAAAGGTGCTTCTCGTGCAGGTCTCCAAGGTCAGGGACCACACGTCTCCCAGAGGAACAAGAGATACTTGTCTCGGAGACCAAGAAACTACAACAACAAAAGCTTCCTGACTGGGTCATCTGCATAACACACACTATGTACTTTTTTCTTGGGGGTGGGTACTTGTTGAAAGTAGCTATATCAATTAGAAATTTCTGATGGTGAAGAAAAACACCAACCCTGATTTAACTAAGAAGAAAGTTCTCAAAGAACTGAACACCCAGGCTGGGAAAAGAGCAGGAATTAGGGAAGCAATAGAAATTGCTAAACAATCTTCCCAAGGATTCCCTAGATGACTTAAACAGATGATCTTTTGAAACCACGTATTCCCATGCAGGAATAAAATAGCTGGAAGTGATGGCTGGAAGTCCTTGGGTAAGCTGCCTTCCCACTTTGCTAAACCTAAGGGGAGGCAGGTTACTATGGAATCCAGAAGAGCCATCGTCCCAGAGGAAGGGAGGAGACTCACCAAAACAGAGAGGGTGGAGGAGGAAATATGCTACGCCTAAGTGACTGTGGTGTCCAGCCTCCAAAAGGTCCCCTCTTAAACCCCATGCCTGCACAGATCAGGGGTGACCTCTGAGATCAGAAAAATACAGCAAAACTAAAGAAGACTTTTGACTTCCAAGCCATGGCCATAAAAGTCATTGGAACGTTCTCACCTGCCTTTGATTATTTACTCTGGAATAATCCAGCTGCATGCTGAGGGCACTCAAGCAACTCTGCGCAGAGCCCAACATGAAGAGGGGCTGAGCCCTTCTCCCTTCAGCAGCGAGCACTGACTCGCCAGCCACCAGACTGACCCGCAATGGAACCAGACCCTCCGGGTCTAGTCCTGGTTTCAGACCATCTTTACCCCAGTTCACATCTGACTGCGATCTAATGAGAGGGCCTGAACCTGAACGTGCCCAGCCAAACTGTTCCAAATTCCTGATCCACGTAAACGGTCAGTAAGAGCCAACAATTATTGCTCTTGTCCATGGAATTCTCTGTCCATGGAACTCCCCAGGCCAGAGTACTGGAATGGGTAGCCTTGGCCTTCTCCAGGGGATCTTCCCAATCCAGGGATCAAATGCAGGTCTCCCACATTGCAGGTGGATTCTTTACCAGCTGAGCCACATGGGAAGCCCAATCTATATCAAAGAACAACACAAATTTGAGAGCTTTATGAACAAGTCAAACTATTAGGAATTAGAGCAAAGACTTACTGAATCACGAATGCTCTTTAATTACCTGGAAAAATTTTTTAAATTACCTATTAAATAGTAAAGCAATAGTCTCTAATAATTAATGGCATGGGCTTTCAAACTACACTGCCCAGATTAATATTCTAGCTACTCTACTGTAAGAGTCTCGGTGAATTACTTATCTCTTTGGGAGATAATACCATTTTCTCTCATTTATAGAACAGAGATATAAAAATGATACTAACTCAAGGGTTAGTTGTGAATATTATATGACATGATTCAATGAAACACTTAGAACTTTGAGTAGCAAGCATATAATTATTTGTATAATATGTATTTATTATAAAATACATACACACATACATATATATATACAAGTATTTATATATACACACATATCTATACAGGCACTGATATATATCTATACACTTTAAACCTGAGAACAACTTTATAGTATAGATACTATTATATTTGCCATTTTACAGATGAAGAAACTAAAGCACAGCTAATAGTGCAAAAGCCACGCTTTAAATCCAGACAGTTTGTTACCAGAGTTTGCCCTCTTAACTGTCACAATAAAGAATCCTCTAATTAATTAGGATATGTTTCATAAATACTTGATATTATTGATAAATCATGCTAGCTGATGTTGGAAATAACATATGCATCATACTTTTTTCCTAAGGAGGTATATTTTAGATGAGTAAATGAGATTAACAGAAAATCAAAACTTTGTTAGGAATATTTTGCTTTACAGAAAAGTAAAGTGTTTCATTAATGCAAGTTAATATTTATAAAGTGCTCTCTAAGAACTAGTAATGGGACAATGCTCCACATAAACATACCCTTTATGCACACACACTGCGGGACTCGGATGTAATATGCACACAACATCCTCAGTGTACTTCACAGTTTCAGCCTTTCCCTCACGGTTAGGTTGTCAGCAGCATTATCTTATTGTTTTCCATGTACACTCTCATAAGTTTATTTAACCAACTCCTGATTGTTCTCCTAATTTGCTTTCCACTAAGAAAAGAAATCATCAAGCACAAAAGGTTGGATAGCATACTCAAAAATTCACGTCTTCCCAGAACTTCACAATGTATCCTTATTTGGAAATAAGGTCTTCGCAGTTAAGGTATAAAATGAGGTCACATTGGATTGAGGAAGTCCCTAAATTCCATGACTGGTGACCTTATAAGAAGAGAAAACACAGAGGCACACAAAGAGACACGCAGAGAAGGAGACCCTGCAGACAGAGGCAGAGGCTGGAGCCATCAGCCGTAAGCCAAAGAATGCCGGCGATTCCAGGGGCTCCCAGACACGGGGAAGAGCGAGAAAGGATTCTTCCCCGGGAGCGCTCACAGAATGCACACACCACCAACACCATGATTTCAGACTTCCCGACTCCAGACTGAGAGGGTAAATGTCTGCTGTCTTAAGTCACCAAATCAAGTGGTAATTTATTAAGGCTGTCATAGGAGATGAATATACCAACATTATAGAAATTGTGTTAAAAACACTCATTAAAATGCAGGTGGGTACTCACGTCTCTAAATGTGGGTCAAAAAACCCTTCCTAGGGAAAATATGCATGCTTGAGGAGGGGCGGGTTGAAAATATTTCAGGAGCTCTGGAACCTCTGTTATTCTGAGATCCAAGTCAGAAGCAAGAGACTGGAATTACTGTCAGGACAGAAAAGAGACTTGGAAACCAAGGTTCCCTTCCTTGACTGGTAATAATATAACTAGTCCCTGAGATATCTTAAGTTCTAGGGGAAAGTAACTGTATGATTCTACCTGAGAATCTCATTAATTGAAGCAAATACAGGTGATAATCTAAGGTCAGAAGCATAGCAGAGAGAACAGACTGACCCGTGGGAGTCTCCGAGCATCATGCATCACGTGAGTCAAAGGTCCACAGAACCACTCTTCTCACTGGTGAATCATGTTTCTCAGCAGCAGTGCGTTGGACTACAGGAGTTAGAGGTGTGCTCTTGGTAACTAGACAGAAAAGGACACTTCACAATCGATATACTTGGAACAAGCTGTGTTCTACACTATATTCTTTGTAATTCACTGCTTATTATTAGAAATTTACAAACAGGAGTAGCAAAGTAGCAAGAAAGTCATTACTATGGAACTTGGATATGACTTGACTTCTTTCTATAACAATAACTAATGTTTCTTGCTTCCTGAAATCCTTCAGTTGGCTTTTGATGATTCATAGCATCTCAGTGTAGTATGAGGACAACCGGCTGTTGGGTTTATTCCCCAGCCTTTGAGCAGAGAAAATCTAGGAATATGACTATTGTGCAAATGATATAACACAATAGAAGTGCCAGAAACATTGTGTAAGTATGTGTTAAAAATTAGTTGCTCCTACCTTACAAGCTTTTTTTTTTTTAGTGTAACAGAGGAAGATTGCCTACGCAAATTCTAAACTCTCACAACTACATATTCAAAAAAAATTCTTAGCTCTTGTCCATTTCCCTTTGAATTGTGATTAGTGGTACTAATTCTAACAATTAAGATATAGTACATCATATATTATAAGGCAATTAAATGTTCCCTCACTTTACCTTTCTGCAGAAAATAAAGCCTCTCCCCTTTAGAATTACTTCAGGGCTTATTGTTGCTCTTATTCTCCACTAGAGGCATTTTAAAATTTTCACATTTTATGTGAAGTTTCAAAAAGAAAAAAAGAAAAAGGAAACCTTCATTGATGGTGGTATATCAATCAAAGAGACACAAGACTGGATTAAAGGGCCTCCTAATGGCCAAAGCTGGAACAATTTGAACAAAATCAATAAAATAGTATTGGATTATACCCCAAAATATAAAATAAATACTTCTGAGTTCATATAGATATAAAGAAATGATTGAATAAATAAATGGGGAAGAAGAGACAAATCTTCCGTGTGGAAGAATTTCAAATAATTTATGTAGATACCGTGTCCTCAAGAAGGTGGAGTGTAACTCCCCACTCCGGAAGTGTAGACAGCAATTGTGACCTCCTTTCAACAAACACAGTATGAAAAGAGGAAGAAAAGTAACTTAGCAGTGAGGAAACCTGACAAACAGTATCTAGACAAAGTTAACACTAACTATAGCAAATATTCTTGTCTGGAGAATTTCATGGACAGAGGAGCCTGGCGGGCCACAGTCCATGGGGTTGCAAAGAGTCAGAAATGATTTAGCAAATCAACATTTTCGCCCTAGATATGATGTGATGAGAGTGATATTTTACCTCTGTGGTTTTCCTCCCCAAAATGCATAACTCTAGTCTAAGCATGAGAAAAAGATCAGCCTAACTCAAATTGAGGGACATCCTACAAAATACCTGACCAGTACTTTCAAAACTGTCAAGGTCATTGAAAGAAAAAAGAATCTGAGAAGCTGTCTCAGTCTAGTGAAGCCTAAAGAGACATAACAACGAAATTTTATGTATATCTTGGATGGAATCCTGGCACAGAAATAAATTTAACATTAAGATATAAGTAACAGAGAAAACCAGATGTGTGGTATATGGGAACTTTATGTATCACCTCTGCAATCTTTTTTATAAATTGAAAACTACTCTAAAATTTTTTATTTAAATATATATAGATAAATTCTTAGTTTCCATTCCCAGTCTCCTAATTATTACTAACCAGCTTCCTCAGGAAGATCTCCCAGGTCAGCACCTAAATAAACCTCACAAAATCCTCATGAACTAGATTCTATCATTATAGCATTTTTAACAGATAAGATAACAAAACTGGAAGCGTTTAAATAGCCTACCAAAGACCTGCCCACAAAGTGGTGGAGCTGGAACTGGAACTCAGATAGTCGACTTCTAGAACTTAGGACCTTAACCATTAGTCCACACCATTCCATCATGTGACCGTATACAGAGAAAACATAAAACAATCCACACATAAACATTTCTATTTTCAGAAAAGTTAATGATTATAAACTCAACATGGAATGATCTACTGTAGTTTCATAAATTCCCACAACAATTTGTTAGAAAATAAGAACGTTCATGAGCACAACACAGAACATCAAAATCGTGAAATATAGCAAATCTAATGGTAGGTGTGTAAGACCTCTACATACAAAACAATAAAACACTGTTGAGAAAAAGTTAAAGAAGATCTAGGTAAATGTAGGGGTTAGCATGCTTACTCATGGGAAGACCTGATATTATGAGAATTTCAACTCTCCTCAAACTTCCACGGTATCAATACAATTACAATGGAGTAGGTATTTGTGAGTGTAACTTTATAAATTATTCTAAAATTTAAATTTACTGCAATAAACTTAGGAAGGTCAAGATACTATTCAAAATAGAAGGGGAAAGATTTGCTCTAATATATGATGTGAACACTTACTTTAGAGCAACATTAAATTAAAAGTGTGATATTAATGTCAGGATATCATGGTTCAGTTGGCAAAGAATGCACCTGCAATGCAGGAGACCCCAGCTCCAATCCCTGGGTCGGGAAAATCCCTGGAGAAGAGAAAGGCTCCTCACTCCACTATTCTGGCCTGGAGAATTCCATGGATAGAGGATCCTGGCAGGCTACAGTCCATGGGGTTGCAAAGAGTCAGACACGACTGAGCGACTTTCACACACACACATACCAACAGACAACTTTAATGATTTTAAAAGAGCCCAGTCAGGAATTCATACACATAGGAACATTTAATTCAAAATAACGGTAGCAGAGTAGAACAATGTGGGAAAGGCAGACTTTTCAATAAACAACTGGATAAAATATGAGAAAAAAAGACAAAATATACCTCTATCTCACATCATATATAAACATGAAAACTTAGGGCTATGTAGATACAAACATAAAGGAATTATAAATTATCAGAATATACCAATGATATAAGAGAATATCTTCCTTACCTTACTGTAGGAAAAAGTTTTTTAAATAGGACACAAAAGTAGTAAACATAAAGAAAAATATTTAAAAGTTGAACTACATAAAAATTAAGAACTCATATTCCTCAAAAGATACCATCAAGAGAGTGAAAGGCAAACCAATGTATAGAAGATGTGACACAGACAAACACACACATTTGAATACCAAAGAACTCTTACAAATCAAAAAGGAAAAGCTCTTACAAATCAAAAAGTCAATCCAAAGAGAAAGTAAATAAGAGTGGAAAAGGTGCCTCACAAAGACATATTAGTCACAAATAAACATATGAAAATATTTTGCCTTAGAAAAATCAGGAAAACACAAATTAAAATCACAGAGATATTAAAAACACACAAATGACTAAAATTAAGGTTTATAGCCACATGTTAGCAAGAGTGTAAACCAAAGGGAACTGCCATACATTGCTGATGAGACGATAAAACGGGACAACCACTCTGAAAACAGTTTGGGGTCAGGTGCTAACTTGTATATATGTATACACTATAATAAGAATTCCACTGCAAAGTATATACTAAAAAAATGTGTGCACATATATGTAGTAAAAGACATCTACAAATATACATACTGTTTACAAACACCTCATACGGGAAAAAGCCCAGATATCTATCAACATAAAGTGGATAGCAAATTGTGGAGTACTCAAGCAATAGAATACACCAATAAAAATGAACCAACTAAATCTAAATATATCAACAAGCAGAGGTGAGTTTCACAAACAGAACACTGAGCAAGGTTAGTCATAAAAAATTAAAGATTTATTGTATGGTTTGATTTATATGAAGTTCCACAATAGGTAAAACTATAATATAATGTTTAGAGATTTGTGCTTCAATGGAAAAAAAAAAAATACAAAGAAAAGGAAGTCTATGTCATGAAAGTCAAAGAGGGCTCACTTCGGGGGCAGGGACGGTGATCCAGGGTTTAGTCACTGATGGTGGACATGATTTCCTGGTTGGTCATTTTCCATTTTATAATAATCCACTTAACTGTATAGTTTTGTTTTGTATGTCAGACTCTTTGCGACCCCGTGGACTGTAGCCCGCCAGGCTCCTCCATCCATGAAGTTCTCCAGGCAAGAATACTGGAGTGGGTTGCCATTTCCTTCTCCAGGGGATCTTTTTGACCCAGGGATCGAACCCAGGTCTCCTGCATTGCAAGCAAACTCTTTACCATCTGAGTCACTGATGAAGCCCTTTGTCTTGTGTAGTCTTGAACAAAATATATTTTAAATACAAAGATGCAAATTATTTTTATGTTGAATGCATTTTATTTCATGTATTTAAAGGTCTTGTAAGAATAAGGAACAGTTTCAATGTTGTTATTTTTAATTCCTGTCACAAACCATAGAACATGAGACTCTTAGGATCCTATCCCCAGATACACCTAACTTGCAAAATATTTAACCAAGATGAAAGTGCAATAGACTTTTATACTAAGAAAAAGATACATTTATCAAGGATGACTAGAACTTTAATTACAAATTGCACGCAGTTTCCAATAAAGTCCTCCTGAAGAAGGCAAGGCTGTAATCACTCTCAGTACTAGAGTGTCCCCATTGCGCAATTCGACAGCATGGTAATTAACATGGTCACAACTATTGAGTGTCAAGAACGAAAGCAAGGCTGAGCATCTTTCTGACTCAGGTGCTATCAGCATGGGGTAGAAAAACGGAAAACATTGCCAGGAAATCAGTCAGTTCCAGCAAAACGGAGCCAACCCTGAGGAGTAGTTCAACAGTTTTATGAGAACAAATGTCACCTCTACTAATTGTTGCCTAGAAAATTAATACAGAGCGCACTATTCCATTTTTCACACATGGTTTAGGTGTGCGTGTTCTAAATGCCTGCCAAGAAAGTAGTGTAAGGTGTTTTAGAAAGTAGAAAAGAGGTGAATGGCATCTTTCTGAGCATACGAAAGGAATTTGTCAACCATCAAAACAAGTCGTTAACACAATCAGGACCATCCCTTTACTTGTAAGGTTTTTTATTAGATAAGACCGCTCATTTCTAGAAACTCAGAATGAATTTACTGCAGCCCTGAGTGGGCAGTGGGGTGTCACACGTACGGAAGCCACAATTTGCTTGAACTTTTAGTGATGCACAGTATCCTTCTAGTTCTGCAGTAGCTAAAACCCACCTGCCCAGGTAGGAGACGTAAGAGACACGGGTTCGATCCCTGGGTCAGGAAGGTCCCCTGGAGGAGAGCGTGGCAACCTACTCCAATATTCTTGCCTGGACAGAGGAGCCTGCAGTCCATAGGGTCAAAAAGCGTCAGACGTGACTGAAGCAACTTGGCATGCAGACAAACTGATTAACTAACGGGAGCATCACCACCCCTTCATTGTTCAGTCCTAAATAGAAGCTCTGACCTCCTCCATCACACTCCATCCGCTATGATATGCTATTGCTTTTGATTTACTGTCTTGGCTGGGGAGGGGGCATCTCACTTGGTTATTAACCAACTTATCAATCTGTCTATTTAAGATCTGGGATTTTCACCTTATGTCAATTTTACCTCAATTTTTAAAAAGTGTTACAAATCCAGTTCACCCAATGATCAATTTTCTGAATGCCAATTCTTTAACTTGTGAGATAGCTTTTTTCTTTCCTCCTTTCCTGAATCTGACTTTGCTATTTCAAATTCAAATGAGTGAACTTCCACTGGAAACAAGTGGCTGCCCCTCTTTTTTTCACTCATATGTTCTGTACTGGCCTCAGAAGCTCTGAAACCTGAAAGCAGGTTTCAGACAAGTTTGTGGCAGCTGTTTCATTCCGAACTACAGGAAAAGGAATAAAGGTAGAGCAAGACGCAGGACGCGAGATAAGAGATGACAGCTAGCCTGCCTTAGGTGAAAGCGCGTGCGTTTGCACGTAAAACATCTGCACATGGGCAGGGCAGCGCAGAGGATTGGGGCCAGGCCCCACAAGAAGAAAAGCAAACCTTCAGCAGATCCTTACAAAAGTTTCTGTACCTCGTGTGAGCACAGTAAAAAAAACTTCCCCAAAATCTTTCTACTGTATTAAAATTTCAGTAACATGCAGTGATTTTTCAAAGTTCCTTTTCTGGATTCTTTTTTTTTTTTAACCAGGTAAATTTGTGTGGCTGGTGCTTCTAAAACATCCCAAACCTTGATTGCATAATGTAATGTGTATGATTTACTCTGTGCAACACAGGCCATATATCTATTTATGTCTCACTTCTTTTTCTTGTGATGAAAGTGATTACATTTCTGCTGAGATTTACTTTTTTAAAAAACTTTGTATTTTATATTGGAGTATGGCTGATTAACAATGCTTGATGGTTTCAGGTGTCCAGAAAAGTGATTTAGTTATACATATACATGTATTTAACCTTTTTCAAATTTGTTTGCCATTTAGGTTGTTATACAATATTCGGCAGAGTTCCCTGTTCTACACCTTAGGTCCTTGCTGGTTATCCATTTTAAATACAGCAGTGTGTACATCTAATTGGAGAATATGTATCATGCTTCTTTTATGAAATGTAACAGGCCTCTTTTGCTTGTTTGTTTTCTTATACTTTTTTGGGGAAAATTGTCCGCAGTATGCCCAGCCTTAAAGACACCTTATCTTTCATAAAATCACACAGACAACTAAAAAACATACCAACCCAATATCAATAATATAACTGCATGGTGGAAAAATAAACTTTTACTACTCTGATTTTCTTTTTCAAGAGAGTAATCATATTGGATGAGGCAAATGTAAATTTTTAGAAAACAAAGGGGTGGGAAACACTTGAAGAGTTGTAATCATATTCCATACCACAAAAGTAGTATCTTCCTATAGCAAAGTCATAATCAGTTATCATTCTCTTCAACTTTTTATGATGGTCCTTAAAACTCATAAAGTTTAATCAAGTAATTTAAGGATTGCTTGATTTACTTTTAGTTAATTACAAGCAAGCCCTTTAATAATTTAAATGTTTTCTGAGTTTTTTTAAAAAATCAGGTGCTTAAATAGTAACATTGAAATTTCTATATTTCTAGCTTTGTTGGAGTGTTGTTGCATTTTCAAACATGATAAAATTAAAAAGCATAAAGTATGGAAAATATCTGCAGTAAACACGATAAACTACAATCATATATTCTTGAAGAATGTAGAATTCGTGCAATTCACAGGAGAATAACGACAAATGATCAATAAACATGTTGGCGAATGTTCCTCTTACATCCAAATGTACCATAAAGTAGAATAATACCATTTTGGCCTAACAATTTGACAAAGATTATAAAATGTTAATCTTCATTGTTCAATAGGATGCAATAAGCTGCCTAGAAGAAATTTAAATTAGAACAAGCTCTTTAGAGGACTTTGGCTACATTTATCAAGAACCTTAGAATGTTTCATACCATTTGATGGGCAATTCAAACTCTGTAATTTACCCAAAGGAAGAATTGGACCATAAGCACAAGACTAATCACAGCAGATATCCAACAGCTTTGAACTGTTAAAATTTAAAATGTGTAGTAAACTAAATGGCCAAAATTTGAGTACTTAAGCAAATTTAAATATAATTAAGTAAATTTAAAAAACAGTATCCACTGTATTGGACAAAATGCCATGCAATCCAAAAATCACATTTTCCAACACTAAATGATATGAGTGAATGCTCAGAGTTTAAGTGAAAAAAGCAAAGAACAAAACAAAACAAAAAAACAAACGCAAAGCTACATAGTTTGACCAGTTTTGTACTGCCCTCAAAAGATTGCATTTTACATTAGCACAAACTGGATGGGAATATTCATATGCAAAAGCCTCTGGAGGAGCAGAAGTGTGCCCTGCCGCCAGAGCCATCAGGGGAGAAGGAACCCCTGTAACTTCTATCTCCGTGATTTGCCACGTAGTTGCATATGCCGGTTAAAACGGAAAATTCAGAAGAGGAGACAGATAGATGAACAGACTGATAGACAGCTTTCCCCAGTCTTTCAACATATGACCAAAACCTCATCTTTATATGGAAGCCTGCCAATTGCAGTTTGATGCTTTCTTTATGAATAAACCACACACAAAATAAAAGCCCTATGGTTTCCGGTTACAGGTTTCTTTAAAACTAGGAGACAACTTAGAGTCAGTCCTAAGTTGTATTACATACAACAACTTTTCAAGTGTTTCCCATCCCTTTGTTTTCTAAAAATTTACATTTGCCTCATCCAATCCTAATTTGATGGCAGTTTCTTTTTAGTGACTTCCATTGTCATGTAACATGTATTTTTAGCTTTTAAAAACACAGTAATTAACATTTTATTTACTTATGTTCCACTTATTTAAAGAAATTGAATTTTAATGTCAGTTATTGTATACCAAAAAATCTAAAATGTGTGGTTTGAGCTTAATGGTCAGGTCAATGGACAGGAAAGTATAATTACAATTCATTTAATACAGTGTTAAACAGTTGGGAGAAAGAACAGCAAGACAACATAAGGGATATAATTCAGGGAAATTGCTACTTTTTAGAACATGCTGTTTTGGGTTCTGCATATAATTTCCAATATGGTCATAATTTTTCTCAGTATCATACGCAGAGGAAATTAAAAAACACCGCGTTCCAGGACTTCCCTGGTGGTCTAGGAGTTAAGACTCCACACTTCCAATGGAGGGGGATGCAGGTTCGATTCCTGGAGGAGAAACTAAGATCCCCTGCGTGGCAATGAGACCGCAGAGAACAGCGCGGCAAAAACAAACAAAAGGCCACGTTCCCCCGTCTGTGGCCCCCTCTCTGCTCCCCACAGGCCACAGGGCCTTTAAACCAGCTGTGCGCCGTGTGATGAAACGCCAAGGGGAGGGGAACAGAAGCAGGCGGAGGGGACAGAACAGAACCGTCACGAGAAGTCTGGCTGAACTTCGTCTGCTGCTGTGAAGGCCCCGGAACACTCGTCTGTTCTCGGTGATCAAGATGGAAGAGCCCAGTTAAAGCCAACTAATCATGTACAGAATAGCTTCTCAAACCAGGTGCTTAAATGAGATAAAAGTGTGACACCGGACATAGATGGCGACAAAGTTTTTACCATGTATTTTTTTTTACAATGAAGATACCTGTATCTTGTATCATGTACAATGCATCATGCAGATGAACTACACATCTAAATTTATACTTAAAATTGTATTTTAATGTTTACTTGTGGCTTTTCTCATAACCATTCTTGGGACAAAATTTTCCATCTGTCTCTCATGTTTCTGTATGTCTTATGAGCAGACATACAGAAACTGTCTGGGCTACCTTTTGAAGTATGTTTTGGATAGCAAAGAGCTATGGGAGATAGATATATGGTCTCTGAAGCAGATGGCAGAATTAAATATCCAACATAATAAAGATAGTATCTCCCTTTAGAGCAAAAATTGGGCAGGTTTGCTTGAATCCATATTACAAAAGATTGAGGTGTGCTAAGCTCGAGGTTCTTCAGCTCTGGTGGAAAGGTGTCACCTGAAAAGCATCCACCAGGGCCCAGCTCAGAATTGCTCCTGCGGAACTTGGTGGGGCTGGGGGGGTGCGGTAAGGGGTCATTGCAAATTAAGACTCATGCTGTATGCCATGCCTACACTAATAAAATCCTTCCTCTCTGACTCCAGACTTTCATGTCTCCTACCAATATCCATGAAAGTGCAGCAGGCAGATGGCAAGCTGACAAAACGCGGCTCACTGGGGAAGGGACCGGCAAACCACTCCCGTATCCTTGCCATAAGAGCCCCATGAACGGCACAAAAAGGCAAAAGATACGAAACTGAAGGATAAGTTCCCCAGGTCTGACGGTAGCTAGCATACCAGTGGGGAGGAGCAGAGGGCAGTTACTACTAGCTCCAGACAGGAAGAAGCTGCTGGGCCAAAGTGGAAACGACACTCAGCTATGGATGTGTCTGGTGGTGAAAGTAAAGTCTGATGATGTTAAGAACAATACTGAATAGGAACCTGTGATGTTAGGCCCATAAATCAAGGTAAATTGGACATGGTCAAGAAGGAGATGGCTGGAGTGAACATCAATATCTTAGAAATCAGTGAACTAAAATGGATGCGAATGGGTGAATTTAATTCAGATGACCATTATATCTACCACTGTGGGAAAGAATGAAGTAGCCCTCCTAGTCAACAAGAGTCCAAAATGCAGTACTTGGGTGCAATCTCAAAAGTGACTGAATGATCTCAGTTTGTTTCCAAGGCAAACCATTCAACATAACAGTAATTCAAGTCTATGCCTAGAAAACTAATGTCAAAGAAGCTGAAGTTGAACGGATCTATAAAGACTTACAAGACCTTCTAGAACTAACGTCAAAAAAAAAAGATGTCCTTTTCATCATAGGGAATTGGAACGTGAAAGTAGGAAGTCAAGAGATACCTGGAGTAACAGGCAACTTTGGCCTTGCAGTACAGAATGAAGCAGGGCAAAGGCTGACAGAGTTTTGCCAAGAGAATGCACTGGTTATAGCAAATACCCTTTTTCAATAACACAAGAGATGACTCTACACATGGACATCACCAAATGGTCAATACTGAAATCAGATTGGTTATAGTCTTTGTAGCTGAAAATGGAGAAGCTATATACAGTCAAGGGAAAAAAGAAAGAAAGAACTTGAGTTGAATGTGGCTCAGATCATGAACTCCCTATTGCAAAATTCAGGCTTAAATTGAAGAAAGTAGGTAAGACCACTCAGCCATTCAGGCATGACCTAAGTCAAATAACTTATGACTCTACAGTCGACATGACAAATAAATTCAAGGCATTAGGTCTGGTAGACAAAGTGCCTGAAGAAATACAGATGGAGATTTATAACATTGTACAGGAGGCAGTTACCAAAACCACCACAAAAGAAAAGACATGCAAGAAGGCAAAGTGGTTTTGTGAGGAGGCTTTACAAATAGCTGAGAAAAGAAGTGAAAAGCAAGGGAAAAGGGGTTAGATATACCCAACTGAATGCAGAGTTGCAGAGAACAGCAAGAAGAGAAGAAGGCCTGAAGTGAACAATGCAGAGAAATAGAGGAAAACAATACATGGTAAAGACTAGAGATCTCAAGAAAACTGGAGATATGAAGGGAGCATTTCATGCCAGACGGGCATGATAAAAGACAGAAACGGTATGGACCTCATAGAAGCAGAAGAGATTAAGAAGAGGTGGCAAGAATACCCAGAGGAACTATACAAAAAAAGGTCTTAATGACTGGGATTACCATGATGGTGTGATCACTCACCTAGAGCCAGACATCCTGGCATGTGAAGTCAAGTGGGCCTTAGGAAGCCTTATACAAACAAAGCTAGTGGTAATGATGGAATTCCAGCTGAGCTATTTCAAATCCTGAAAGATGATGCTGTTAAAGGGCTGCACGCAATACATCAGCAAATTTGGAAAACTCAGCATTGGCCACAGGACTGGAAAAGGTCAGTTTTCATTCCAATCCCAAAGAAGGGCAATGCCAAAGAATGTTCAAACTGTCAGACAACTGCACAGATTTCCCATGCTAGTAATATTATGCTTAAAATCCTTCAATCTAGGCTTCAGCAGAATGTGTACTGAGAAATTCCAGATGTTCAAGCTGGATTTAGAAAAGTCAGAGGAGCCAGAGATCAAATTGCCAAGCACTGTTGGATCATAGAGAAAGCAAGAAAATCCCAGAAATACATCTACTTCTAATTCATTGGCTATGAGGATCACAACAAACTGTGGAAAATCCTTAAAAAGATGGGAATACCAGATCACCTTACCTGTCTCCTGAGAAGCCTATATGCAGGTCAAGAAGAAAGAGTTAGAACCTTACATGGAACAATGAATTGGTTCAAAATTGGGAAAGGAGTACATCAAGGCTGTACGTTGTGACCCTGTTTGTTTAACTTACATGCAGAGTACATCATGCAAAATTCCAGGCTGGATGACTCACAAGCTGGAATCAAGATTGCCAGGAGAAATAGCAACAACCTCAGATATGCAGATGATACCACTCTAATGACAGAAAGCAAAAAGGAATTAAAGAGCCTCTTGATGAGGGTAAAAGAGGAGAGTGGAAAAGCTGGCTTAAGCACAACATTCAAAAAACTAAGATCATGGCATCCAGTCCCATCACTTCTTAGCAAATATAAGGGGAAACTGTGGAAGCAATAACAGATTTTCTTTTCTTGGGTTCCAAAATCACTACAGATAGTGAGTTCAGCCATAAAATTAGAATATACTTGCTTCTTGGAAGAAAAGCTATGACAAGACTGTGTATTAAAAAGGAAGGACATCACTTTGCCAACAAAGGTCCATAGAGTCAAAGTTACAGGTTTTCCAGCAGTCATGAATGGATGTGAGAGTTGGACCATAAAGAAAGCTGAGCGCTGAAGAAATTATGCTTTCTTATTGTGGTGCAAAAGAAGACTCCAGAGTCCCTTGAACTGCAAGGAGATCAAACCAGTCAATCCTAAGGGAGGTCAACCCTGAATATTCATAGGAGGGACTGATGCTAAAGCTGAAGCTCAAATACTTTGGCCACCAAAGAGCCGATTCATTGTAAAAGACCCTGATGCTGGGAAAGATAGAAGGCAGAAGGAGTAGGAGGTGGCAGGGGATGAGGTTGGGTAGCATCATCGACCCAACTGACATAAATTTGAACAGACTTCCAGAGATAGTGGATGACAGGGAAGCCTTGCATGCTGCGGCCCATGGGGTCGCAGAGGGTCAGACATGACTTAGTGACTCAACAACAACAAACCAGTATACATAAAACTGTAGCAGGCTGATATATTAAGGATAAAGTTTCAGATTCTTCCAAGTTCTCAATAAAGTCCTGAATTTAATATTAATATTTTGGTAATACGACCTTATCTTCCTTTAAAAAGTGCTCTATATTGGTTATACTTCTTAATATTGCCAGGTGGGAAATATAAATATATTGCTTCACAAGTTTTCTAGTCTTACTGTAGTAGATTCCCTGGAATGCAGGCTTCAAAGATTATGACTTTGTTTTCTGAAACAGGGCTAGTTGAACAGTCAAAAATAAGAACCCTGATAGAATTTTTCTCTGCCATCACTTTTCAGTAAGAGACTTGGAGTTCCACATAACTGTATGTTCACTTTGATAGTTTTGTGAACTTTAAAGTCTCCAGAATTCAGAGAAAAGAAGTGGCAAAAAAAAAAAAAAAGGAGAACGGTATTTCGGTCATCCTTATCGATGTCACCTGCAAAGGGGCTGTCACTTGAGTCCTACCACTGAAAACTCTAATTTCTGAGCCCAGTTCAAATCCCTGGCAAGCTGTGTATGGTTTGCTTTAAAAAGCACTACGAAGGTTTAAAAGATCATTTTATGATATTTTAACTTTCATTTCTCATATTCCTTGAAGGAGTCTTCTGAAACCGGGGATATGAACATCAGGATTGGGGATGAAACTTGTAGGCTCCCTATCAGGGTCTTTCACAAATCTCCAAACTGATTCATCATGAGCCATAAACACTCACCTGTTTTCCTGCTTTAGTATCCCAATGTACCTTCCCAATTTCACAACTGCCTTCCAACACCCTAGGCTACAGTTCGCCAGCCTAGGCTACAGTTAGCCACCAGAGCAATTTCAAATATAAACTGTACCATGAAACATTCTATAAACCAAATGGTATTTTGAGTTCATGTTCTATAACTCTTAAGTGGCTCTTGATCAATAAGCATATGCAGTAGTTAAATCCATTCAGTTACTTTGGCATACATTTGGTGCACATACAAGAAAGAGATATTTATTGCTCAAGGTTAAACATTCAATGAGGATGCCACTGGGTTTTTATTTACAGCTGAGGTGAGCATTTGTTTATATCTGCTTTCAAAACATTTTCAGGTGAAATCATCGTACATCTGCTTTCTGATTAAAAAGTGTGAGCCTCAATCACACCTCCATCTAGATGCTAGGTCAAATCCCAAGTTATATTTTAACTAGAAAGTTGCTGTTTTCCACAGGTAACCTCTGCCCACCTCCCTGCAGAGATAGACGGCTTCTATTAAGCCACGCTTTTATCAAGCTTCTCAACTTTAAATCTTGTAGCCCTTTCAAAACATGAGTTTTGCACTTAATCAAGAACTCAGACAAGCTGCGCTCCACGTGCCTGTCAGAGTATAACCACACAATCACTGCTGGCCAGTAGCTGTCACAGACTAAGTTGAACAGAACTATTTACAGATGCTTGTCTGAAGAACAGGTGGTCCATTTGTTTGTCTACTGGGAGATGTCTAAAACATCTCCCTGGATTGAGTCTGATTGTCACAGAACTCTGAAACTTTTGGCTTGTTCAAACCCTTATCGTGACAGAAATGCAATTTGGTGTTAGACTATTTTCTATTTTGAGATTTTAAAAAATAATGAACTGTATTTCAGAATTAATGATAGTTTATTATAAGTGTTGACTACGTGCCAGTCACTACTCTAAGAGTCACATGTATGAGATTTCACTTAATCCTCACAACACATTTGAGTTAACGATTATTTTCCCTGTTTTAATAATGAGGAAGCAGAGCCACAGAGAGAGTGAGTAATTTGCTCAAGGTCACTCAGTTTGAAAATGATGATATGAAAACCTGAGCCAGATTTTCAGAGACCATTCCCTTAATCATGACAGAAACTCCTGTAATCATTTTCAGGAGATAATTAAAATGATTGTTTATTACTCTTACATGATGCCCTCTCTATGAGGACTCATGGAAGGAATACCTTCTTCATCTCAATAAAAAGAAATGTTATTCTCCATTGGGGCTAGACATCATTCCAAAATTTCTAGACACTGTAAATTTTATAGATTATAATTTATTCTTTTTGGTATTGCTACTTAAAACCTTGAACCCATAGTAATTTTTTTTTCCTGAACCCATAGTAATTTATATTTGGGAAATTGACAATTTTATAAATACATGTGTTGAGTAGAGTCATTTTCCTTTTGCATATGCTAAATATATTTATAAACAGTACTAAATTATTTATGTATTTATAAATATATATGTATATATTTTTATATATTTGTTTTAAATATTTATATATTTATGTATGTATACATAAATATACATTTAGAAATATATATGTATATGTATACACACATATATGTATACACACACACACATATATATATATATAGAGAGAGAGAGAGGGAGTTATATAAACCTAGATGGGTTCTCAAAGACATTTATCGAGCTGGTGATTGTCAGGGAATCTAAGTTGCTTGTCTCTAAGTGCTCATTCTATTGTGCTCTCCTATATTATTTCCTGATGGAGAAGGGGAAGACCAAAAAAGAAAGGAAAGAAAATTAAGACTAATAATGCCTCCAAAGAGCTGAGTAAACCCAGGACCATGACTGTGAGTCATCACATGGTTAATTCTGAGAAATCGGGACCATGAGCTAACTATCGTGCACGTGTGTGTGTGTGTGTGAACATGTGTATAAAACAAGGAAGGAAAGAACAAAGGAATTAAGTCATCTTTTAAATTTTAAAAAAATGGTTCTCTCTTCTTAGCCCGTTTCGTGGTTGAGATCAACTGGGAACTGAGATATCAGGGGATTCCCTGGCGGTCCCCTGGTTAGGACTCAATGTTTTCACTGCCGTGGGCCTAGGTTCAATCCCCGATCTGGGACCTAAAATCCCACAGGCTGTGCAGTGAAGCTAAAAAATGAAAATTCTTAAAAAAATTTAAAAAGATCAACTGCGATTTCACTTAAGAAACGGAATCGTTTAATGTCACGTCTGCCCAGTCCCTCTGCTAAGAGGATTTCTGTTATGCCTGTGTGACCAGCTCACTCTGTGTAAACCCACGCTTCCTGTCGTTGGAACTGGGTCAGGAGTGAGCACCCGATGCCGTGGTAGCCAGTCTGTTCGTACATGGCTCACGGCCAGGGGCCAGGGGAACCTCTCCCTCACCCACTGGAACAGGGAATATTGAGAGACTTTGTTGGTGAGCAGTGGATCTAAAAGCGAAACAAACTCATCACGTGACTGGGTCCAGATGTAGCAAGCTGTAAGCAGATGAAGAGTGAAGCGTGGCATTAGCAGGACGTCATGGGACTTCACTTTCTACCAAGTGATCATGGAGTCCAACTGGAGTTATCTTGTTTAGTTCTGACCAAATATGGAAATCACTTGTCGGCTTTTGTACAGACCACCCCTCCCCGCATCTGAAATGGACCACATACAGCAGCTGAGGAAAAGCAGAAATATGCAGCACAGAAAAGAGAGGTAGTCAGTCCAGAGACAGAGAAGGGCAGGCAGAGAGGAAAGTCAGAAAATAGAGAGGGGCCAGTCAGACTGTGCCAGGGTCTCAATTTTTGCTGAGTGATTCTCCCTAAGTTCTCTGAAATAACTGGCATAACAAAGAAATTTTAAAAAATATAGTGTCTTTCTGGAAAGTTCTAATTTACCAGATTTGGGAACATGTATTAAACTGTTAACCTATATTTGCAACGTGAATTAGTTTATAAGATAATTATTTTTCCAACAATATAGGGATAATAGAATTAACTGATAGCTAATGGAAGCTTAACCAGGAGCAAAGTTCATCTCTGAGAAGCATGAGATTCTATGGTAAGATTCCACAGCAGGTCACCATAGAGGTAGGAAAGTGCACAAGAGTATTGTGTGTCTATCCAGAAGGCCCAAAGAATGAATAAGAAGACAGAACCCAAGATCTAAAAGCATGAACGGGTTGGAACAAGACCCAGTGCCATCAGCTTCTTTCTGTGCTCAGGGTCTGCTTCTTTCTCTAGATATTCCTCTTAGAGGATATTCCCTTACACAAGCTTCTCCTCCTTCACAATCCATATGATGAAACAACCCACCAATAGCCCATGGGCCTCCCATATTACAGTCCTGGAACCAACGATAAATTGATGTCAATGTCCACCTATATTATCTGGGAATGAACTCAATAGCCCAAATGGGTCACGGTCTCATCTCTGGCCCAAGCAATGGTGACAATGGAAAATAAAATTGTGTAGCAATAACACGGCAACTCTCATTGCAACCATGAATGGACGGGTAGAGGTTCCTAAAGAAGAGATTTTTTAACCAATGACACAATAGTTAGGTAATGAAGGATACAATAAAACTAGCAAGCATAACTATACTCAGATATACCCACTCCATCTCCAAAGCATTTCAGGCAATCCTTTTTCTCACTCTGTTCTCACTGTGAAAAACTCCGTTGAGTTCATTTAAATGCTGTGTAATATATGGAAGCTGCTAATAACATTTGGAAGAATTGATCAGTCTTATTTTATGTTAATGGCAAAATCAATGAGAAACTCTTTTAGAAATAATTTGGCACAATTTATCAAGACCAATTATTATCAGGAATATGCTTCCTCTTTATATCTTTATAAAGAAAAAATAAGAAAAATGAAAGAATAAGAAAATAAGAAAAAAATAGAAAAATTTAAAATAAGAAATAATAAATAGGCAAAAAAGCTAAATAGTGCTGAACATGTCAGTATTATTGGCTCCTTCCCACATTCATTTTCCACTGTTTCACAAGGAGCCTCGATAATTTCTCCTCTATGTCTCTTTAACATACTTCTGCCCTTTCTCAGAAGTGTTGGTCTTAGTTGAAGCTTTAATGTCCCACCCTGTACCTCAGGCTTTTGATATATTTTTACAAAAATGTTTACTCTCTAAAAATGGATTTTTATTACTTGTCCTTATATTATCTGTGGCTACAAAAGACTGATAAAACTTAATTGTCAGATATCCCCTGGAGGAGGAAATGGCAACCCACTCCAGTATTCTTGCCTGGAGAATCCCCTGGACAGATGAGCCTGGCAGGCTATGGTCCACAGGGTCGCAAAGAGTTGGACACAACTGAAGCAGCCTAACACTAGCACATCGATGCAGTCATGGCCATCGACGAGATGATTTTAAAACTAACAAGAAGATGAAATAATTCTTTTAAACAGATGCTAGGGTGAAATGCTGTGGTGAATTCAAAACAGTACCTTTGAAGTGATTACAACCACTTTGTTTGTGAAGGAACAGGAAAAAACCAACCAAAAAAGCCAAATAAAAATGATTTAAGAGATAGATTTTTGAGTGAATACATTTCTTTCAGAATTGTTGCTCTTATTATCATTTTCTTTGCATAACAAATACAGTCAATTAAAAAAAAAGGTGGAAAAGGAGTCACAAGCAAGGTAAAATAAGTCTTGTACACAGAGCTTTTAGTCACCCTGGGTCACCTGGACGAGAAGATCCTCGGGGGAGCCTCAGGTCTCCTACCCTGACCCCTCCCACAGACACCCCACACCTTTACTGGAGTGCTTCAAGGGGTTTTTTCATTAAGAAAGCTAGATCATTTTCTGAAGAAACTGAAACTTCTCTCCTCATTGCTCACACATCTCCCTTTTCTCTCTAATCCTAGAGAAATAATTCCTCTAGACATGCCATTAGGTTTCCAAACATAGAATCCTGGATTTTCCTTATCTACAGGAAATTTGAAGTCATGTACATGATGTAAATTAAAAAGCACAAAATCCTTATCAAATGGTCGTTTCCACATCTGCTCCACATTTTGGCTAGGTTTTGCTTCCAGTTACTTCTTTGTGTTTATTCTTTTAAAACCTCCAACCATTTGTGTCCCCTTGAATGCCTTTCCTGACTTACCACAGCACTATTTAGAAAAATACATAACAATTTTGGCAATTTATTCCCCATAATTAGACATTTAGACTGATAGTGGTCAAGTGATTGAAATCTTCAGATATGGAATATTAAGATTCTTGTTTGGTAGCACTTACAATATAACCTCCCTTCTATGTATTTATAGAAAGTAATTTCACCTCCTAAACTCCAGTTTAATACCTCTCCTTGTATATGAAAGCCTGTACCTTTACAAAAGCTAAATTAAACTGAACCTTATATGAACTTGGAAAACTAAAACATAGAATTTACACACTGTCTCTTTAAGATTATATTCAATTGTCTCCATCATCTTTATTTTATCTTTATCTTGATTTTTGCCATTCCTCTTTTGAAAGATAATGAGGAAAGGGAGGAAGGGAGGAGAAAGGATGCAAGCCTTCACTTACTGAGCAGAGAAACAGAACCAAAATAACTTCAGCTATTGTATTCTTTGTAGTCAAAGGCCTTTTCCACCTCCACCAGAGGTGATTTAGTTCCAGGCTGAGAACAATTTGTCTCAGTCTGCTTTAGAAGATTCTCTTGCTGTAAGTAAGGAGTGCTGCGGGGGAAGGTGGACATTGTTCTGATTGTTCTTGGGCAAAATTCGGAGTTTAGGTTAAATGAACCTAGGTATACACCCAGCACTATTTTGCATTTAGCATATTAAACAAAGAAAACGAAAACACAGGTAACGCTTCACATGCTTCTCCTTCCATTTGCCAATGGTCTTTCTAGTAGCTCTCAAGTTATTTTCATATCAAAAAAAAATACCAAAGTATCTGACACCTTTGCAGAAGACAGGTGAGCCTCTAATTTTTCATAACATGCCAGTGAATTTACCTGGAACATAGTGTTCTTATTGGTTTGGTTTTTAGTATTGGTTGGTTGTGTTCTATGATGCCAGGTCATAAAAATATCTATGGAAAAACTAATTTAAAATGATGCATGCATCCCAATGTTCACAGCAGCAATACGTACAATAGCCATGACATGGAAGCAACCCAAATGCCTATCAAATGAGTAAGTAAAGAATATGTGGTAGAGAAATGCAAATTAAAATGACAGTGAGGTTATCACCTTCACATTGATCAGAATAGCCACCATCAAAAAGTCTACCAATAATAAATGACGGAGAGGGTATAGAGAAAAGAGAGCCGCCCGGCACCATTGGGAATGTAAATGCGTACAGCCATTCCAGAGAACATACGGAGGTTTTATAAAAAACTAAACATAGAGCTACCACACAATCCAGCAATCCCACTCCTGGGGATATATGTAGAGAAAACCATAATTGAAAAGATACATGCACCACAACATTCATAGCAGAACTATGAAACAAAACCACGACCTGGATGTGTATATAAGATATAGATATATATAGAGACACACATACACACACAGAGACACACACACAGACACACACAGACACACACATGCACACACACAGACACACACATACACACACATAGACACAAACATACACACACATAGACACAAACACATGCACAGAGACACACACATGCACATACACAGACACACACAGACACACACATAGACACAAACACATACACACACGCACACACATACACACAAACACACATACATGCACACACACACACACACAGACACACATAGAGACACACACAGACACACACACGTACACACACACAGACACACGTACACACACAGACACACACAGACACACACACAGACACACACAGACACACACACAGACACACACATAGACACAAACACATACAGAGACACACACATGCACAGAGACACACATGCACACACATACACACACACACATACACACACATAGACACAAACACATACAGACACATACACACACATAGACACAAACACATACAGACACATACACACACACAGTGGAACATTACTCACCCATGAAAAAGAAGGAAATAATGCCATTTGCAGAAACATCAGTGGACCCAGAGACTACTGTACTCAGTGAAGCCAGAGCAAGACAAGTGTATGCGTCACTCACAGGTGGAATCTTAAAAAGCGACACCAATGAACTTACATACAGAACAGAAACAGACTCACAGACACAGAAAACAAACTTACGGCGACCAAACAGAAAAGGAAGGGCAGGGATAAATTAGGAGTTTGAGATGAACACGTACACACTACTATACATAAAATAGATAATTAACAAGAACCAACTACTCCGTAGCACAGGGAACTATACTCAGTATTTTGAATATTAACCTATAAGGGTAAAAAGAACCCAAAAAATATGTATATATATAAATCATTTTGCTGTATACCTGAAACTTATACAACATTATAAATCAACTCTACTTCAGTAAGAAAACAAACACACAGTAAAAATAATAACCTACGAAAGTAACTATAAATACAGTACCTAAAATTTAAAAACTGAAATTCTAGCAGATGAGGGCACATCCATCTATTAAAAGAGAAAATTTAAAGTTCAAACAATTTTATGAATCATTAATAAAAAGACCTTTATCTTTGTTGGACAAACTTGAACAACTTATTAAGTGCACCAATAAAATTAAACAGCATATTTTATGTAACTTGTTTATTAAATCTGGAAAATATGGGGTAACATGATCTTGAAACAGCACTCCTATAAGAATTTTTAAGACAGTAGTATTTAATAGCCAGAGAAAATTATATAATTGCAGTTATTATAAAGTTGTGATATATTTTAAGAAAATATTGTACACACACACATATATACACAATAGAGTATTATTCAGCCATATAAGAGAATGAAATAATGCTATTTGCAGCAACAAGGATGAGCCTAGAGATTATCAAACTGAGGGAAGAAAGTCAAACAGAGAAAGACAAGTATCATATGATAACATTATATGTGGAATCTAAAAGAATAATACAAGTGAATTTACTTACAAAACAGAAATAGACTCATAGACATAGAAAACAAATATATGGTTACCAAAACGGGGAGGGAGGAGGCATAACTTAGGAATTTGGGATTAACAAATAATAAAATAAACAAGAACCTACTGCACACCGCTGGGAACTGTATTCAGTGTCCTGTGATATCTTGCAATAATCCATAAAGGAAAATAATCAGAAAAATACACATACACACTTATGTTTATGTATATATGTATAAATGAATCATTTTGCTATGTACCTAAAATATTTTAAACCAATTTATGCTTCAATTTTTTTAAAAAAGTGTCCCTGACACAGTCAACTCTCCACTTCTTGGAGAAAGGAAGTCTTCGGTAGTTGTAGTAATTAGTCTACAGCCATGCTCTTTTTGCAGATATTAATACTGTAACCCTTAATATATTATCTTATGCCTGGGCAACTACCCATCTCTGAAGCAATGCCTGTGACTAAAAGAACCATATTACCATAAGAAGGTAAAGCAACTCTGGAGAGTGTAAAATATGAACACCTGGTACCCCTCTCCCCTAGCTGCATGGCTGGCACATAATGTTCTAGGAAACAAGCTGGGAAAACAGCCCTAACATGTCACAAATTTTCAATAATTGAATGTATAAACCAACATGCATTGCTAAAATCAATAACTGTATTTACCTGGGCATTTAAAAGTCAATTTACTTTTGAAGATACTTTACTTTTTAAAATTCTAAGCTATTTTTTTTCTTTTTAACTGAGGTAAAATATACAAACAAAAAATTTACCATTTTAACTATTTCAAGCATACAATTCCCTGGGATTCAGTACTTCACAATGTTTTACAACCATCACCACTATCTATTTTCATAACTTTGTTTTGTACCCATGAAACAGAAACTTCCCATTTTCACCTTCCCCCAGCCTCTGGTAGCCTTGTTAGACTTTCTGCTCTGAATTTGCCTATGCTATGCACTTTATATAAGTAGAATAATACAGTGTTTTTAAAAATCCAGCTAATTTCAAATTGCATAATGTTTCCCAGGTTAGTCCATGTTGTAGCATGTATCAGAATTCCATTCCTTTTTAGGCCAAATCACATTTTACTGTATGTATATACAACATTTGCTTTATCCATTCACTTGATGATGGATATTTGGGTTGTTTTCACTTTTTGGCTATTGCAAAGGTTTGCTATGAACATTGCTCTAAATATGTCTGTTTTGGTTCCTGCTTTCAATGTTGGGGGTACGTACATAGAAGTGGAATTGCTGAGTCATGGAACAGTTCTTTTTGAGGAACAGCCATTTTGTTCCCCATAGTGGCTGCAGGGGTTTACCTCCCTATCTGCAACGCACACCAGTCCCAATCGTACTTCATTTGAAAAAATCTCTCTCTCTCTTGCACATGCACACACACACACACACACACACACACACATGGAATTTCTTTGTCAAGCAATCACTGAACATGCATTATTCACAAATGCCAGGTGAGTCCAGAAAAAATAGGCACTGTCAAACATTCTTTGAACAACACAATGTCCTCATAATACTAAAGCAAAGGCTGGTTATTCTGAAATTAAAATTTCATGTTAATTGATTTATATAAAAGAATATTCTTTTCTGTCTAAATTATTTGTATGTATAGGATTTCTTTGTTTTATTCATATACATATTATTTTCAGATCCTCAGGATTTATTAAAAATTGAAAAGAATATCAATAAAC
This sequence comes from Cervus canadensis, assembly GCF_019320065.1. Classification (NCBI taxonomy): domain Eukaryota; kingdom Metazoa; phylum Chordata; class Mammalia; order Artiodactyla; family Cervidae; genus Cervus; species Cervus canadensis. Next base: position 3,090,817 of record NC_057404.1, read on the forward strand.
ATTAATAAGTATGCTTTAGTGAACAGAATACAAATATCGTAACCTACTTAGTTACAATATGTAATAAAACTAGGAGAGACAAAAACAATATAATTATTATAACTACAACTATCTTTAAATGCTTACCATGTGGTAAAAACTGGGGTAATTGCATACCAGAAATTATCCATGAATTAGAGACTATTATGCCCATTTTTGGAATAAAGAAACAGAGACTCAAAGATGCTGTGGGCATTCGCTCAAGGTGAAAGAGTAAGCATGTGACAGAGCAAAGATTCAAGCTAAGCCTGGTCTTACAAGTTCAGAATGGAAAATACATTTATTTTGACTGTGTTTAGTAGTGCTTAAATACACAATGCTTATTATAAGAGGTGATATTAAGAAATAATTTTTAAGTTTACCCTAACTCCTTGAAGTAATTAAAAGTAATTAAATGTTTCCACACACAGCTCAGAACAACTGGATAGAGTTATATTACTATTATTTATCAATTTAGGATGCTATTATCATTGACTTCTGGCAAACACATACCTCCCCAGAATATTGTTTTTCTAAATTTGTTTCCTACATAAAAATTTAATTCTCTCCACTTTTGACTACAAAGCCCAGCAGAATTAGAACTAGAACCATTAATCAATTTTAGGAATTTCAGAACGTTTAGCAAAAATCTATCTTAAATATTTTTCTGCATATAATAAAGTCTTCCTTTGACATCAAAGTTGAGAGTAAATTCCAACTCCATCACCTATAACCCATGACAACCTGTGGGCCTTCTGACCACCACTATTGGTTCTCACTCTCCGCCAGGTTCACTGGACTCTGTTGCTTTAACACACCAAGCAAATTCCACCTCGGGCCACTTGCGCTTGCTACATTCTGCTTAGAATCCTCTTTTCCCGGGTATCTACATGGCTCATCCCTTAGTTACCTTCAGATATTGACCAAACATCATCTTTTTGACAACCATCGAAACAACATCACCTATCCCATCACCTCCACCAGTCACTCTGTCTTTCCCTTCCCCTGTTCATCTTTACGGGCTTCCCTCATGGCTCAGATGGTAAAGAATCCACCTGCAATGTGGGAGACCTGGGTTTGATCCCTTGGTTGGGAAGATCCCCTGGAGAAGGGAAGCTACCCACTCCAGTACTCTGGCCTGGAGAATTTCATGGCCAGAGGAGCCTGGCAGGCTACAGTCCATGAGGTTGCAAAGAGTCAGACACTACTGACGTTCACACACACACACATTCATCTTTATGCTGTTGTCTTTAAAACTGTTGTTCAACATACATATGGTCAGGGTGTACAATACTTGTTCAGTGCAGTTACAGGATATCTTCTCCTATTACTTTATCCCCCCCCAGGAAATTTATATTGTTTGACAGTTAATACTCTTCCTTGGTGTGGTAGACCTACTGGTTCCCAGTTGGTTTTTCCCTCCGCACTGGTTTGATTACTTGAACCCAGAGGTAGAATTTACCTGCAGAAGTTGGCAGAATTTGATCTTATAGAATGTCAGTGCCTACTATGTTATCTGATATTGGAGTGACAAAAACCTTATATTCTCATGGGGGAAAACACCCAGCATGCAACATCAAAGAGACCTTACTGACCATAACCATTCGTCCTCCATACCCCACGTCCAAGTCAGGAGCAGTGGCCGTGAGGAGGTACCCCAGTAACACGGTAGGAACAGGCGCGGCTGTGAGGAGATGCCCCACGTCCAAGGGCAATGGAGAAGCTCCAGCAGATGGCAGGAGGGGCAAACTCGTGTTTAGAATCAAACCCCACTCCCGCAGAGACGCTCAGACGGCTCAAGCAAACCTCGTGCGCACCAGGACGCGGGGGCCCACAGAGACGGAGACAGAAGTGGGTGTGAGCGTCTCCTGCGGAGGCACGGGGTGGCGGCGGCCTCCTGCAGGGACGGGGGCTCTGGGTGTGGGTGTGGCAAAGTCCTCCTGGAGCCGGTCACCAGTGACCCCACCACAGAGCCGCCAGAACGTACACAGGGCTGGGAAACAGACTCTAGGAGGGCGCGACAGCTCCTTGTGGACCAGGACCCGGGAGAAAGGAGCAGTGACCCCACAGGAGACTTGCCTGTGAGCGTCCAGGGGTCTCCGGTGGAGGCGTGGGTGGGTGGAGGCCTGCTGCAGGGTCGGGGGCACAGACTACAGCAGTACATGCCTGGGGTCTTTCGAGGGAGGCCACCATTATCTTCATCACCTCCATCATAGTTTGGCCCCAGGTAAATAGCAGGGAGGGAACACAGCCCCACCCATCAACAGAAAGTTGGATTAAAGATTTACAGAATATGGCCCCGCCCATCAGAACAAGACCCAGTTTCCCCCTCAGTCAGTCTGTCCCCATCAGGAAGCTTCCATAAGCCTCTGATCCTTCTCCATCAGAGGGCAGACAGACTGAAAACCACAATCACAGAAAACTAACCAATCTGATCACAAGGACCACAGTCTTGTCTAACTCAGTGAAACTATGAGCCATGCTGTGCAGGGCCACCCAAGACGGATGGGTCATGGTGATGAGTGTGGTCCACTGGAGAAAGGAATGGCAAACCACTTCAGTATTCTTGCCTTGAGAACCCCATGAACAGCATGAAAAGGCAAAAAGATAGGACACTGAAAGAGGAACTCCCCAGGTCAGTAGGTGCCCAATATGCTACTGGAGATCGGTGGAGAAGTAACACCAGAAAGAATGAAGGGATGGAGCCAAAGCAAAAACAATACCCAGCTGTGGATGTGACTGGTGATAGAAGCAAGGTCCGATGGTGTAAAAGCAATACTGCATAGGAACCTGGAATGTTAGGTCCATGAATCAAGGCAAATTGGAAGTGATCAAACAGGAGACGGTAAGAATTAACCTTGACATTTGAGGAATCAGTGAACTAAAATGGACTAGAATGGGTGAATTTAACTCAGATGACCATTATATCAACTACTGTGGGCAAGGAACCCTTAAAAGGAATGGAAAAGCCATCATAATCAACAAAAGAAACCAAAATGAGGTACTTGGATGCAATCTCAAAAATGACAGAAAGATCTCTGTTCATTTCCAAGGCAAACCATTCAATATCATGGTAATCCAATTCTATGCCCTGACCAGTAATGCTGAAGAAGCTGAAGTTGAATGGTTCTATGAAGACCTACAATACCTTCTAGAACCAGCACCCAAAAAAGATGTCCTTTTTATTATAGGGGACTGGAATGCAAAAGTAGGAGGTCAAGAAACAACTGGAGTAACAGGCAAATTTGGCCTTGGAGTACAGAATGAAGCAGGGCAAAGGCAGAACTCTAATATTAGAGTTCTACACAGGAGAAGACTCTATACATGAACATCACCAGATGGTCGACACCGAAATCAGACTGATTATATTCTTTGCAGCCAAAGATGGAGAAGCTCTATACAGCCAGCAAAAACAAGACCGGGAGCTGACTGTGGCTCAGATCATGAACTCCTTATCGCCAAATTCAGACTTAAATTGAAGAAAGTAGGAAAACCACTAGACCATTCAGGAATGACCTAAATCAAATCCCTTATGATTATACAGTGGAAGTGAGAAATAGATTTAAGGGACTAGATCTGATAGACAGAGAGCCTGATTAACTATGGACGGAGGTTCGTGACATTGTACAGGAGACAGGGATCAAGATCATCCCCATGGAAAAGAAATGAAAAAGCAAAATGGCTGTCCGAGGAGGCCTTACAAATAGCTGTGAAAAGAAGAGAAGCAAAAACCAAAGGAGAAAAGGAAAGATATAACTATTTGAATGCAAATTTTTTTTAAAAAAGGCATTGATAAAAATAATAATTCTTTAAGCAGAACTGGTGAAAAGCACACCAACCTGACCTAAAGTGTCACGGCCTCTCCAGGGCATCGGTCTTCCCGCTGCATCCCTGAAGAAGGAAGTCTTCTGCTGACAGCCACTTCATGCTGCTCTCACAACACACTTTCGTTTCATTGCCTCGATGCTTCTCTACCATGAAGATGAAAGAGTAAAAACAGGTTCGTTCCCTTTCATCTGAAAACTTTAAAACCTGACAGATACTGACAAGGACCCTTAGAAAGACAGGACCAGGAGAGAGCATTGAAATCACGGAGCACCTTCCATCTTCATGTTACAAAGGGGAAAAAGGCTGGGCATAAAAGACCGAATCAGGGCCTTGGCCAGAGAAGAACGGAGCCAGAGTGGAACCTGGCTCTCCTGCCTGACTCCTTGGGCATCCTCCGTCCATTTCCCCACACTGTGTCTCCTCTATCACTCCCTGGGGACTGGGGAAGCATCCAGCCCATAACTGCCTCAAACGTGTAAAGCATTTTTAAGTCTCCTAAAATACATATATAGCTACTTTGACTGTAATTACTATTTAGTTATCTCTGAATAAAATCTATAGAAAAATCATTGGCTCTGTGGACTCACTTAATTTATTAAAGATGCTATTTTAGTCCCTAGGAAACTCCATCTAAATTTAGACTTTTCCTGCAGCAATGTTTCTTTAAACTGTAAGCTGCACACTAGTTATCCAGTTACATCACTTTATCATCAAGGTATTGGCTTTTCAAAATATTGATAAATAGTGACCCCCAGTGGCAAAACTTTTTAGTATCTGCAAACTGAAGAAATAAAATGAGATGCTTCTCGGGACAATGTTTCGACTAACAGTACAATATTAGTGTCAAGGAAACATACCTTTACTAAAATAAAATTAAAGAAACTGCATGATTCTCTCCTGCATTTCCATGAACTATCCCTCATGAAGAGCAGACAGTTACTAACTGTGGACTATTAAATACTGTTGTTTAATTCTAATTATGATGACTTTTTTCACTTTCACTATACTCTGAAAATTAATTTGAAAATTGATTTAAAGCCATAAACATAAGGCAGAGTGTTTTTTTTTTAAATAACTGACCTTAAACTACATTTTCATGCTAGTACTACTTCAGCAAAATCCAGACAGAACACAATCCAATGTCTAGGCTTATAGATTGATAGTATGTGTTTAGTAACTAAGAGGTCACTTGTGAGTGAAAATAATTATTCTTTGCTAAATAAATATTGCCATCCCAGAGAACATAACCTGAGGCTATGAAGACTCCTCAAATTCTTAAATATTAATGCACTTAATTTACTTCATAATATATCATAATTAAATGTAAAAATTTAGTCTCTTTTCACACCCCTACTGATTTTGCAAAACAGCTCTAAATATCTCCACTAATAAAGCTATAAAACTTAAATCTTCCAGGAGTACTTACTGAAATGACTTCAGCATTCTTTTCTCATTTCTATATAAAACGTGGTGGATTTGTTCTTGACATCCGCCAAGCCACCACTGATTTGGCTGCTTAGTCTTAATATATCCAAGCTCCTATTTTCTAAGAAGTCACCTCGTATTTTCTGATTATTTCCATCACCAGCAATAACACTCCATTCATTCTCAGGTTCATTTTCAACAGAGTATAAATTCATTAAATTTGTGTGTGTGTGTGCATAATTTACAAATATCAAAGATCTGCATTCTATGGTAATTTCTTTGAATTGTTGCTAGGATTTAAAATATACATCAAAAATTGCACATTTACAAGCAATCTCTCTGAAAATCACATCGTACATGCAACCAACAAGTATGAAGTCTCACTTAGGGTAACTGAGGTATGGGCACACTCTCTAAGGAAACTACAGGTAATATAAAGAAAAGACAAAGAAAGCTATGGCGTCATTTGAAGCTGAATGTTTGACATTTTTTCTGTGATGTCTGTAAAATACAGGAAAATGCACTGTGAGTTTGACATTAATTTGTTTACTCTCTCTAGTTCATAAGGACTTTTCAACTGTCCAAGTTATTTGACTCCATGTGGAAAGGGATAAGTCATTTGCATTTAAGGACCTATTTACAAATTAACTGAATTTCATTTTGGAAAATCTGGTAAACTGCTATTTGGAGTTTTTAGTTCTTGGACTTCTGTTTCCAACTAAATGGTTTATGCCTTGAGCTAATAATCATCAGGATCACTTAGTTTCCCTGGGAGGTTAGCATAATGAAAGGATGAATAAAATACACTGACAGTTGATTTAACTCTAATTTGATGTTCTAATTTCCCCTACAAGGCCCATATCCAATAAATGAGTCACTGAATCTTATGACTACCAAATAAAGCCATAATATGCAAATGTGTTACTCTCCCATTTAATCTGAAACTACACCATATACTGTCAAAGAGTTTACATTAAATGCTTGTAAAGGTATCATTATATTGACTGTAACTTTTTAATTCAGGAGCATTTCTATGCTTCGCATTAACCAAAATCCACATTAATAACCTAGAGGTCCCAAAACGTTCTTCCACATGATCGGTGTAAGATGAATTATCACGTTTATTAGTTTTCTGTTAACTAGATAATACAAAATAGCAGTAACGTGAGTAGCAGTGGTGGTAACGGCAGCAAACAGCAGCACCTGTTTATGGAACACTGTGTCCTCATCATTTTTCTAATGTCTTTATGTTAATTACCTTGTCTAACACAATCTTGCGAGGTAAAGATGAGAAAAAGATGCTTATCAAGGTTATAGGCCATGGTCACATAGGTGCTAAAGTGGTAGAAATTACAAGAAGATGGTCACAAAGGTGTTAGATAATAGAGGTCATGAGTCCAAGTCACATAATGGTAAGCGGTAGAGACTACGTGTCCAAAGTCCATAGGACATAAATGACAGAGCTTAACTGTTGAAGGTCAGTTGGGTGATGAGTAGCGGAAATTATGTGCTCAAGTTCACATAATGGTAAGTGGTAGAGGTGAAGCATTCGAGGTCAGATGGGTGGTAAAGGCTGTGAGTCCAAGATCACAGAGGTGGTAAGTGATAATGGCTTTCCAGTCTCCCTTCTCCCATTAGGAAACTGAAAGCTCTGGTCCGAGTGACTGACGAGGACACTGCCTGTTATCCAAAGCTGATTTTTCCTTTTGTACATAGTAAGAGAGCTAGAGCTGACATGACTGCCTACCTAGGACCTTATTTCCCAGTTCCCAGCTATTTGAGGAGGCCTTACAAACAGCTGAGAAAAGAAGAGAAGCGAAAGGCAAAGGAGAAAAGCAAAGATATACCCATCTGAATATACCCAACTACCACACAACTGCACTCATTTCACATGCTAGCAAAGTAATGCTCAAAATCTTTCAAGCTAGACTTCAACAGTTGCAAACCAAGAGCTTCCAGATGTGTAAGCTGGATTTAGAAAAGGCAGAAGAACCAGAAATGAAATTGCCGACATCTGTTGGATCATAGAAAAAGCTAGAGAATTCCAGAAAAACATCTACTTCTGCTTCAAAGACTACGCTAAAGCCTTTGACTGTGTAGATCGCAACAAACTGTGGAAAATCCTTAAAGAGATGGGAATACTAGACCACCTTATCTGCCTCCTGAGAAACCTGTATGCAGGTCACGAAGCAACAGTTAGAACTGGACATGGGACAATGGAGTGGTTCAAAATTAGGAAAGGAGTATGTCAAGGCTGTATATTTTCACCCACTTATTTAACTTATATGCAGAGTACATCATAAGAAATGCCAGGCTGGATGAAGCATGAGCTAGAATCAAGATTGTGGGGAGAATATAAAAAATCTCAGACCTGCAGATGACACCACCCTTATGGCAGAAAGCGAAGAGGAATTAAAGAGCCCTTTGATGAAGATGATAGAGGAGAGTGAACAAGCTGGCTTAAAACTCAACATTCAAAAACAAAGATCATGGTATCTGGTCCCATCACTTCATGGCAAATGGATGGGGAAACAGTGGAAACAGTGATAGACTTTATTTTGGGGGGCTCCAAAATCACTGCAGATTGGGACTGCAGCCATGAAATTAAAAGACGCTTGCTCCTTGGAAGAAACCAATGACAAACCATGACAGTGTATTAAAAAGCAGAGACATCACTTTGCCAACAAAGGTCCGTCTAGTCAAAGCTATGGTTTTTCCAGTGGTCATGTATGGATGAGAGAGTTGGACAATAGAAAAAAGTCTGAGTGCCGAAGAATTGATGCCTTTGAACTGTGGTGCTGAAAAAAATCTCTTGAGTCCCTTGGACAGCAAGAAGATCAAACCAGTCTATCTTAAAGGAAATTAACCCTGAATATTCATTGGAAGGACTGATGCTGAAGTTAAAGGCCCAACACTTTGGCCACCTGATGCAAAGAGCCAACTCACTGGAAATGACCATTTCCAATGGGAAAGATCGAAGGCAGGAGGAGAAGGGGACGACAGGATGAGATGGTTGGATGGTATCACTGAGTCAACGGACATGAGTTTGAGCAAACTCTGGGGGATGGTGAGGGACAGGGACGCCTGGAGTGCCGCAGTCCACGGGGTTGCAGAGAATTGACAGCAACTGAAAGAACTGAAAACAACAACAACTTGTAGCCACGTGTAGCTTAGCGGCTGAGCCGTCACCCAAGGATCACCAGCGGAAGTGACACTTAGCCCTCCCCAGCCTGACCTTCGCAACCCCGCACTGAGCTCCTGTGTTCAGGTTCTCTTCTCACAAAACAGCAAGGAAGCGCCTGAACCCAGCTTCTCTCAAGCTGCAGAAGACAATACCTCAGGGAATCCTCAAAAACAGAACAGAAAGAAGCTGGTGCTCTGAAAGATTGCCCAGAGCACAGCTATAGGCTAACCTAGAATGCTCACCACAGGCGACATAGCACAAAGGAAAAAGACAACTTGTTTTCTAAGCCACTGAACGATTTTGTTAGTTCTATTAATAATAGCACACAAGACTTACCTTAACTAACACAAGGAGTTCAGATGCCTTAAATTTTGAAACTCTTACTTTAATAAAAATTGAAAAGATGATGAATGATATGCTCATAAATTTAAAAACAGAATTTTTTGCTTAATAAAACTACAATGCCTAGACTTCTTTTACTAAGATGATTTATAATGTACATCACTTATGATATTTACTTTCCTGGATTCTAATCATTTTGTCTTCACATCTTTATATCATGGCATTGCTAAATACAATGTTAACATCCTCTATAATATTTCCTTAGACTTCTAATCCATACCATAATGTTGAGTCAAAACTGTAATAAAGAGATCATGCTATTTTGCTATGGATAAGAAATTGTGTCTGATCAATTTTGCACTGGAAAAAAATTTATGCTCAGAATCCATGGCTAAACTGAAAAAGATTTTCTTTCTGTAGTAACAATCACCTGAATTTTAATGAATATAAAAGAGGGCAAAACATTGTGAGAACAAATCAATTTATTCTTCACCAGAACAGTAGCTTCCAGTAAGCAGTATTTGGAAATTTTATATTATGAAAAGTACGTTTGATATCTTCCTGCTGAAAATAGTTCTGTGAAAAGTATTCTAGGTTTGCAAGGTGAGAGCAAGTCTCCCAGCATGTCCCACATTACATAATAGTTGCAGTTCCATCATTAAATCCACAAGTGTTTGAAGTATCTATTAAGTGCTTCCATGAGAAAGAGTGTCACAAAAATGTGCAACACACATAAAGCTAGAGGATTCACATTTCCTGATTTCAAAACTTATGAAAAGTCTATCATAATCAAAAGAGTGTGGTACTGGCATAAAGACAGACACATAGACCAGTGAAAAGCAGAAATCCCAGAAATAAACCCTTGCCTCTACAGTCAAATGATTTTCAACCAGAGTAGCCAAGACTATTCAGTGGGGAAAAGACAGTTGATCTCTTCCACAAGTAGAAGAGGAACTAGATATTCACATGCAAGAGAATGAAGTAACACCTTCACCTAACACCACATATCAAAACAAAGCAAAACTCAAAATACTTGCTTAATCATAAGACTTCAAACTACAGAATTCTTAGGAGTAAATCCAGGGCGAAAAATTCACAGCATTGGATTTGGCACTGATTTCCTGGATTTGGCAGGCTTTCCTGGTGGCTCAGAGGTTAAAGCCTCTGTCTGCAATGTGGGAGACCCAGCTTCGATCCCTGGGTCGGGAAGATCCCTTGGAGAAGGAAATGGCAACCCACTCCAGTGTTCTTGCCTGGGAAATCCCATGGACGGAGGAGCCTGGTGGGCTACAGTCCATGGGGTCACAAAGAGTCGGACACAACTGAGCGACTTCACGTTCACTTTCCTGAATATGACACCAAAAGCACAGGCAAACACAGAGAAAAGAGACAAACTGAACTCGATGGAAATTTTTAAGTTTTGTGTCTCAAAAAACACTATCAACAAAGCAAAGAGGCAACCCAGAAAACCAGAGAAGGTATCTGTAAATCATATGTCTGATAAGGGTCAAAATCCAGGATAGATAGAGAACTCCTAAAACTCCACAATAAAAAACAAACAACCCAGTTCAAAAATAAGCAAAGGACTGCAGCAGATGTTTCTCCAAAGATACATAAACGACTAATAAGCACATGAAAACACGTCCAACCTCACTAAACATTAGGTAAATACAAATCAAAATTACAATGAAATTTCACCCCATACATATCACAATAAGACATCACTTCATTCCCATTAAGATGACTACTACATAAATTCAACAGTGTGCATGAGGATATAGAGAATCACTTTGTGCTGTTGGTGGAAATGTAAAATGGTACAGCTTCTGTATAAAACAGGACAGCACTTTCCCAACACTTTAGAAGAACTGCCACATGATCCAGCAGTTCCACTTCCAGGTTTCTAGCCACAAGAATGGAAAGCACAGTCTCAAAGAGATGACTACAAACCAACATTCATAGCAACGTTACTCACAATAGCTGAATCTTAGAAGCAATCCAAGCATCTGTTGATGGATGACTGGAGAGACAGAACATGTCATATACATTTACATGTATGTATTTAAGGCTGATTTATGATTCAGCCTTAAAAAGGAAGGTAATTATGCTATAACATGGATGAACCCTGAGGACATTAAGCCAAGCCAAATAAGCGCATCACAAATACCATACGTTTCCACTGACAAGAAGTTCTTATAGCAGAGACGGAACGTGTGCGCGTTGTGTGTGTGTGCAAAGTCGCTTCAGTGATGTCTGACTCTTTGCACCCCCTGGACTGTAGCCTGCCAGGCTCCTCTGTCCATGGCATTCTCCCGGCAAGAATACTGGAGCAGGTTGCCATCACCTTCTTGAAAAGATCTTCCCCACCCAGGGATCAAACCCACATCTCTTACATCTCCTGCACTGGCAAGTGGATTCTTTACCACTAGAGCCAGCTGGGAAACCCAGGGATGGAAAATAGAATGATGGTTTCCCTTTGTTGGGGGGAGAGCTGTGGGCAGCTACTGTGTAATTGATATGCAATTCCAACTTTCTCCACTGAGGTGTTACATGCTGTTTGGTTTACAAACAGATTCTACTGGAGTGCTTTTTTAATCATTGGAAATAAACTCGGGTCACTAAATTCATGAAAAATCAACTTCATGAAATATATCCCATCCCATCATTCCAGACAGTATATCCTATAGCATATATGATCAGAAGCATTCCATCCTTCCTTCTAGCATTAAGAACATTAAGGTTACAGAAGAGAAAATATTAACAAAAAATATATAAGAAACAGGAAGTCAGAACATAGCATATGTAACTTGAGGATGACCTTACTGTCAAGGACCCCAACTTTTAAATTGCATTCATTCATAGAGACTGAAGTGGTAGGACCCCTTCTGTTCTGACCAACGTAGGCAATGTCCACACGCCTCTGTTAGTAATGCCATGTTCCCGGATTTCAACTTTTTCTCAGGGTTCTAGTTAGAGCACCACCTTCCAAGTTTTTTAAGATCCACAAGCATAACCCACCAGTGCCCCACGGCAACGCTCCTGCCTACATTCAATCCCTCCCCAGTAGCCTCCGTGGCTGCAGCGATCTGCAGTTACTCCAAAAGCACCAGTGACGTTAGCGTTTCGGAAACAGAAAATCAGAGCCTGACTCATTTCTTCTCAATTACTTCCCCTGTGATTTTATAATGTCTTAAATGTATAATCATCATCTATGAAGTTCATACCGTGTGTCAGGCATCGCTCTGGACGATGGAGCAACAGGCACAAACAGGGTGCTGTTTAAAGGAACCAACGGTACGAAGTAGATACGCCAAGACGTCCCACGCGAGGAGAATGGGCAGGATGCTATGCGGCGAGATTCAAGGCATGGCTAACTGATTACACCAGCAGAGTCTGGAAGAGACTTCAGTATGAGGGCACTGCTTGAGGTAAGCGTTGAAAGAGAAGTTGATACAGTCAGAGAGGGGGGTTAGAGGCCAGAGAAAAGAGAGGCAGGGACCAGGTCTCGGAAACACTGAAGCAACGTGAATAAAAACATGGAGGCTTTAAACAACATGTACATATTGGAAGAACCAAGGGTTTTGACTGAGTTCTGAAGAAGTCATAATGAATGACACATGACTCTAGAGGGAGAATAAAAGAGTCAGTTCATGAATGGTCTTATTTCATACTAGGGAGTTAAAATCATAGTACATATAGTTTGTGCAATTGTGAAGTGTCAGGCTCTATTCTGGACTCCACTGAAGTCTCATTTTTATTCCATTTTAAGCATGAGGGAGCTGAAATACAGAATGGTTTGGTGACGTGCCCCAGGTCACAGCAGTGAAGTAAAGGACCAGGGAGTTTGCTACTTCCCTGGTGGTTCAACAGTAAATAATCCACCTGCAAAGCCAGAGGCTGTTTGCAAGACAGGAGACATAGGTTTGATCCCTGGGTTGGGAAGATCCCCTGGAGAAGGAAATGGCAACCCACTCCAGCATTCTTGCCTGGGAAATCCCACGGACAGAGGAGACTGGTGGGCTACAGACCCTGAGGTCGCAAGAGTTGGACACGCCTTAGCAACTAAACCACCACCACCACCAGGGTGTCTGAGATAATAAAGTGGGCTCTTAGCTCAGGGTGACTGCGTTCAGCCTTGTGCACCTTATTACTTTTCATGGGCCATTAAAGAGTGTTAAGCAGAAGAATAAAGTGAGTATTCTGGTAGTAGAAATGAGGCAGGATTAAAACTTCGACAGAAGGCAACAAAGAAGGCAAAACTGAAATGCCAAGAAATCAGGAAGAATTCTCTTTTTCTTTCGGCTGCACCGCATGGCTTCTGGGATCTCGGCACTCTGACCAGGGATGGGACCTGTGCCCTCGGCAGCGAAAGCACCAAGGCCGAACCACTGGACCTCCAGGGAACTCCAAAATCCAAAGGAATTAGATTAAGGAGGTAGAAGCTATCATACGCAGAGAACAGTTAAATGCAGGAGCGTGAATCAGTTAGCTTTTGCTGCATAACTAGCCACACAAAATTTAGTGGCTTCAAATAACAAGACTTTATTTCAAGAGTAGGTTGACGGACTAGCAAGGACCAGGAAGGTTTGGAAGGACCTTGCTCATGTGCCTCAGCCAACTGGTGAGTGAGCTGTAAGATAGCTCTACTAATACTGGCTGGATTCTCCCACATGTCTGCGGCCTCAGTCAGGATGAATCCATTGATTTATGGTGCACGGCCTTTTGTCATCCAGCAGGCTTGCCCAGGTCTGTTCTCCTGATGGCAAAACAGAGGTACAGGCAGGATAGGTGAAGGCAACAGAAGTTTTCAGGGCTGCTTGATGCCTAGGCTTAGAAATAGCACATCATCTATGTATCAAAGTAGGTAACAAGGCATTTCTCCAAAGATCTACAAGGCCTGCTCAGATTCAAGGAGAAGAGAAGTAGATCCCTCCCTTAATGGAAAGAGCTGAAGTCACACTGTAAATGGTATTTAGACAGACAGTGTGGATAATTGTCACATTTTTAAAAATCAAATGAATTGGAGAGAGGAAAAGGAAACATCAGTGACGACTCCCTGGTTTCCTGCCTAAGAAACAGAAGGCATGACGGTGCCACGTACAGAGACGGGGCCAGCAGGGCCCTTCAGTGGTGCTTCACAGAAAGTGAATAAAAGTTATGAGTGTTTTTCTCGGTGTGTGAACCAGAAATCTACGCAAATAACACAGTAATAACAACTGAAAGAATGTGACAGAATACTCAGCTTAAACTCAATGAAAATAAAAAGTTGTTACCGAAAAACTATACATTGTATGATGTGACAGTGGAATCTCCTGAACTTATTTATAACAGACACTGACAGAAAGTGTGAAAATAAGCTATGGTTTCCTCTGAGGTCTAAAGACATGTAAAGTCCCGCTCACACCTGCCAAATCAGTCGTACGGTGGGAATGCACCCCAATGAAACCACTGTCAAGGATGTAACATAGATAAGGTGTATAGTCACCGGAGCTCCGTGTTTAAACCAAGTTAAAGGCCCTTCTAGGAAGAGGAGAAGCTCACGGGTGCTGTTACAGAGAAGAGCAGAGTGGGTTTCAAGAAGAAAGTCTTTGGAGTCAGGGGCTGTGACTGAGCGCTTTCACCGTCACAAGCCGGGACAGACTGTACCGCACAACGGAGAGTCCAAGCAGTGTCAGGCCTCCCCAGCGCGCATTCTCTGCTTCGCTCACAGGAAACTGTCAGCAGGTCTTATAAAGCAGGCTCACTGTGGGAGTCCAACCCGCTTCCCACTCCCGACTACAGCGTCTAGCACAAGTTTCCCGTGAACAAGTGAAATAAACTCAGCCTCCTCACTCTGCTGTTTCAGGCTTTGCTCCAGCCTTCCTCATTCCATGTCTTGACTCAGATCTCTCAACGTCTCTCGGATGCAGCCAGTGCTATCTCTTGGTGAACTGTGAGCTATCCACACTCACACCCTGGCCTCCTCGGCTCCTGCGGCCTCACTCAGCTCTCTCTTCTGCCTCTGCTGCTCCTTTATTATTTTTGTTCTTGCTGTCCTGTGACTCAGTCATGTCTCTCTGTGACTCCATGGACCACAGCGCACCAGGCCTCCCTGTCCATCACCACTCCCAGAACTTGCTCAAACTCATGTCCATTGAGTCAGTGATGCCATCCAACCATCTCATCCTCTGTCGTCCCCTTCTCCTCCTGCCCTCAGTCTTTCCCAGTATCAGGGTCCTTTTCCAATGAGTCAGTTCTTTGCATCAGGCTTGGAGCATCAGCTTCAGCATCAGTCCTTCCAATGAATATTCAGGGTTGATTTCCTTTAGGATTGACTGGATTGGTCTCCTTGCTGTCCAAGGGACTCTCAAGAGTCTTCTCCAGCACCAAAGTTTGAACGCATCAATTCTTCGTCACCCAGCCTTCTTTCATGGTCCAATTCTCACACCCATACATGACTACTGGAAAAATCATAGCTTTGACTATATGTACCTTTGTTGGTAAAGTGACATATTTGCTTTTTCATAAGCTAAGTTTGTCATAGTTTTTCTTCCAAGGAGCAAGTGTTATTTTCTTGGCTCTTCCAAAACCCTACTTGAACTTTAAGTCATGACCCCAACACAACAGATTTCAGCAGCTTATTATGATTTTTCTATTTCCAGAACTTCCATTCCACATTGTACCTCATTCTTTGTCTACCCTGGACACTCTGACTTCTACTAAAATTTTTGTTTGTTGCCAAGGACAGGGGTGGGAGGTGGGGGTGGGGAATGTGAAAGTAGTCAAAGGGTACAAAATTCCAGCTGAATAAATTCTGGGGATGTAATGTACGACATGGTGACTATAGTTAACAATACCGTATTGTGTATTTGAAAATTACTGACAGTAGGTTTTAAAAGTTCTCACCACACACACAAATTTTAACTACCTGTGGTGATAGATGTGTTAACTAACCTTATTGTGGCATCATTGTGCAATATATACATGCAGCTAATCATTACATGGTATGCCTTAATCTTATACAATGCTATATGTCAACTATATCTCAATAAAGCTGGGAAAAACAATTTTAATAAAAAATAAATACAAAATAAAAGTTGTTGTTTATTTCACCCTCAACTTCTAGTACCTTCCCTGAAGACATATGAATTTACTCTTTTTCAAGATGGATTTGCTAAGAGTAGCAAGTAAGGAGTGCAGTTAGAGCTCTCTCTCTCTGCCAACAAAACAGTTCCGTTTTCATCTGCTTCAAATAATGGTCTACAGATTTGTTATCTGAAGATACGTTATTTGAAGATAAAGTTCTGTAAATTTTTTAAATGGGTCAAAACTACTGTTGACTCATTTTTGCATCTCTTGCTGTTTCAAATGCAGCCCCTCTCCCCTGGTGGTAGGTAGAAATCTGTACAAACTAAACTTAGTATAATGAGTAAAAAACTCATTCTCTGCCTGCCAGAAGGTAACAGTAAAGAGATATTGAGTACGAGAAAGCTCATATCCAATCAATTGGCATATATTATTGATAAGTGCAAAATCATTCACTAGAAAATAAAAGTGGCAAACCAGCAGGAAGATAAGGACTGTTGGAGAAGGTGATCTCCAGTGACGGGTTCAATCTGGAACGAAGCATGATCAGAACTTTTAAAATGATCAGAACTTCTTACATAGCAAACTGAGGTGTGAGCAAGTATTAAATCTGTAGTGTGTATTCACTCCGTAATTCTTTTATCTAAAGAAACAACCACAACTATGGTACAATCTTACACAGTTTTGGGGCCTCTGTCTTCAATTAATCCACTCCAGGGACAGAGGAGCCTGGAGGACTACAGTCCATGGGGTCACAAAGAGTCAGACATGACTGAGCGACTTTCACTTTCACAGATGTCCATATGCTGATCCCCAGGATCTGTACATACGTTACATTATGTGGCATGAGGGAGTTATAGTTACAGATGGAATTAAGGTTGCTAATCAGCTGATGTTAAAGTAAGGAAATTATCCTGGATTATCCAGCCAGGCTCAATGTAATTAATCCTTATGGCCCCTTAAATGTGGAAGAGGGAAGCAGAACCATCAGAACAAGAGAGATGGCAAAAGGAGAAAGGCCTTGCTGGCTTTGCAGATTAAAGGGGCCATGAGCCAAGGAATCCAGGAAAACTCTAGAAGTTGGTAAAGGCAAGAAAATGAACTCTCCTTCCTCCGGGAAGGAAGGCAGCTCTGCTGACACGTTAATTTTAACCCAATGAAACATTTCAGACTTTTGACTCCCACAACTGTAAGATAATAAATTTGTGTTTCTTTAATCTATCATTTTTGTAGTTACTTTTACAGCAGCAATAGGAAATAAATACACCAACAAAAATTGTTCCAACTCTCCCCAGATGCCTGGAAACTGCTCTCTGTCAAATCTCTTTCCTATTTCAATCACCTATCAGTACTCCCAAACTATTTTGATTTGTAAGATGATAAATTTAAATCGATGAGACAGTGATGTTTTCTATAAATTGCTTTATCAAAATAATTACTAAGATATTACCAAAGGCTTACTGAATATTAAACCATGACTCTACAGCTATTTTAATTAATGTCTTTCAGAGTCTAATTTAGAAGCAAAATGTATTTTTAAAACCTCAAATAGCACATAATAATGAGCTATTTTATTTTTGAGAAGACAAACATTCTGTTGTGAATTGATCTCTTCTTTAAAAACGAACAGCTTAACAAAATCCGGCCGTGTTTGCTTGACCGACCGATAATATGTATGTACGCGAAGCACAAGGCAATGAGAAGAATCGAGGCGATCCCACACTCCCCGCACGATCTCATCAGCGCGCTAAAACGCGTTTAAACGCTTGCGAAGGTCCACGGCAATTGGGAACTGAAGAACTCACATATTGTTCATGTGTACATGGATTTCTCCTGTTTCAAAAACGCTTTCATTTCAGTGCCATTTAGAAAATGTGAGGCTCATTTTTACCTAAACAACAAAAAAATCAGTAGCAGATAAATCTGGCAATGCTGTGAATCCCACTAAACCTGTTTTCCCCCTATGATTTCACCAGCCTACTCCCCACTCTATGTTAGCTCTGAGGCTCAGCAAACTGTAACCTACCAAATTGCTGTTTTCACCTGCGTGTGCATGAGTGTGCTCAGTCAGGTCCTGCTCTTTGTGAATGAGACGCAGGAGACGCGGCTTCTCGCGCCTTCCAGGGGCCGCAGAGAGCTGGACACGAAGAGCGTGCGCACCGCGGACGGCAGCCCACCGGGCCCCTGCGTCCAGGGAGCTGTCTCCAGGCCAGCGCACTGCGGTGGGGCGCGCTTCCCACTCCCAGGGGTCTTCCCGACCCAGGGACGGGACCTGCGTCTCCTGCTTTAGCAGCGGGATTCTCTACCATTCTACCACCTGGGAAGCCCTTGATTCCCTTAGTTCCTACTATAAGTCAAGTGCCAAGGTCGGCAGACAAACAAGAATTAGACAGTAACTTCAACAACTAATGTAGAATGTACGGCACAGAACGCTGTGAAGTTTCATGGCTAATCCGAACTGGAATGAGGATGGCCAAGCACCTCCATCCCTAGGCAGTCAGAGTGCCCCCTGGGTGCCTGGCACTATGCAGGCTAAGCGTTTTATAACCTTCACAAGAACTCGACAAGGGAGTGGTATTGTTTTTCCCTTTTTACTGATAAGAAAGATAAAGCTTAGGTTAACTTTTCCAAAGCCTGAGGAGAATAAGGGGTAAAGCCAAAGCTCATTCATTGAACAAATAATTATTCGAGCATCTATTGTGTGTGAAGCATGTTTCAGATACTGTGACTACAGTCGTGAAGACAATAGATAAAAATATCTACCTGCAAAAAAATTAAATTCTAAAGAGAGCAACAGGAAATATATAAAATAAAAATTAAATGTATTTTATGTATACACATACACACAGTTTGGTAGGTAGTGATAAGTGTAACCCTAAATTAAATGAAATGTGTAAGTGAAATAGGAGTGAAGACTGAAGTAAGATGTTCAGGGAGGCCCTC
Organism: Cervus canadensis; assembly: GCF_019320065.1. Taxonomy (NCBI): domain Eukaryota; kingdom Metazoa; phylum Chordata; class Mammalia; order Artiodactyla; family Cervidae; genus Cervus; species Cervus canadensis. Next base: position 3,109,622 of record NC_057404.1, read on the forward strand.
ATGTTCAATGCAATACATTTGACATGCTTGTTAGGCATCCAAGTGCATTTGTCAAGTAGGCAGAGGATGCATGGGAGAAGGCCACGTTTGAGTCATTGCTTAGAGGTAGTGAGGGAGTTGGACAAGCAGATGTCTAAGGGGATGCACTTAAAGGAGAATCAATGGTGAGTATCAAGGTCCTGAGATGGAGCTGACGTGCCTGAAGCTGAGTGAGAAGAGGGAAGAACAACAGAAGATGAGATCTGGATGTTCTGCTGGAGGGGGCAGATAACACAGGACCCTGTAGTTCCCAGTCAGGCCTTCCGCATTTGCTCCAGATAAGAATTTTGATCCTAGGAGGACATGTTTTTAACAGGATCCCTTCCGCTGCTATACTGAGAACTATCTGAAAAAAAGAAGCAGGCAGACTGGCTAGGAAATACCTTCATGTGGGTGTGATAACAGCATAAAAGTGACAAGTTCTCAGATTCTCAGCATGTTTGAAAGCAGTCAACAGGATTGCAGATAGATTGAATACAGGGTATAAGAGAAAGAGGAGTCAAAAATGAGGGCAAGATTTGGAGCTGCAGCAACCAGAAAGATAAATTGCCATTAATCTTTGGGAGGAAGCAGTTTGGTGGTAAATAACAGGACTTGGATATCATACATTTGATATTCTTGTCAGACGTTCCAGTCAATTAGAAATTACTAAGAAGGAAGTTGAATTCATCAGACTAGAGTTTAAGGAAAACTCTGGGACTAGAGAAATAAATCTGGAAATCATTTAATTTAATATAAATTTACATATAAACGTAATTCCAGATCTGTTTAATTCTCAAAGCTAGGCCCTATTTGTAGGGAGCAATTCTCCACTGCATTTCTACATTGTCTCAGGTTATCTTTTCAAGGATGTTTATACAACAAACATCCCTGGAGGCTAGAGAGTGTCTCTCTCTAGGTTGAAGGGCAGATTTGTTTCCTGATCAAGATACTTAAGGTAATGTCTCCCTTGGAAGCAAACAATAGTCAGATTGGCTGAAGTTTGCAATCCTCTAATAAAAGTGGTTTCCAGTGGTTTCCTAAACTCGGCTGTGACCCAAACCCATTATGTGTGCAACGTCCACCAGGATCCACTTCACATCACCCCCCACCCCGAGAAGAGGGGAGAGGAAGGGGACGCTCATGCTAACTGACGTCCCATGAGTAGTAAACGGTCTCAGTTCAGTTCAATTGCGTGTCCAGAGTCGTGTCCGACTCTTTGCAACCCCGTGAACCGCAGCACGCCAGGCCTCCCTGTCCATCACCAACTCCCGGAGGTGACCTAATCCCATGTCCACTGAGTCGGAGGTGCCATCCAACCATCTCATACTCTGTCGTCCCCTTCTCCTCCTGCCTTCAATCTTTCCCAGAATCAGGGTCTTATCCAATGAGCCCGTTCTTTGCATCAGGTGTCCAATGTATTGGAGTTTCAACTTCAACATCAGTCCTTCCAATGAATATTCAGGACTGATCTCCTTTAGGATGGACTGGTTGGATCTCCTTGCAGTCCAACGGACTCTCAAGAGTCTCCTCCAACACCACAGTTCAAAAGCATCAGTTCTTCGGCGCTCAGCTTTCTTTACAGTCCAACTCTCACATCCTTACATGACTACTGGAAAAGCTTTCACTAGACGAACCTTTGTTGGCAAAGTAATGTCTCTGCTTTTTAAAAGGTTGGTCATAGCTTTTCTTCCACGGAACAAGCGTCTTTTAATTTCATGGCTGCAGTCACCATCTGCAGTGATTTTGGAGCCCAAACAAAGTCTCATACTATTTCCATTGTTTCCCCATCTGTTTGCCATGAAGTGATGGGACCAGATGCCATGATCTTAGTTTTCTAAATGTTGAGCTTTAAGCCAACTTCTTCACTCTCCTCTTTCACTTTCATCAAGAGGCTCTTTAGTTCCTCTTTGCTTTCTGCCATAAGGGTGGTGTCATCTGCATATCTGAGGTTATTGATATTTCTCCTGGCAATCTTAATTCTAGCTTGTGCTTCATTCTGGAATTTCACATGATACACCCTGCATATAAGTTAAATAAGCAGGGTGACAATATACAGCCTTGATGTACTCCTTTCCTGATTTGGAACCCTTCTGTTGTTCCATGTCCAGTTCTAACTGTTGCTTCCTGACCTGCATACAGGTTTCTCAAGAGGCAGGTCAGGTGGTCTGGTATCCCCATCTCCTTCAGAATTTTCCACAGTTTGTTGTGATCCACACAGTCAAAGGCTTTAGCGTAATCAATAAAGCAGAAATAGATGTTTTCTGGAACTCTCTTGTTTTTCGATGATTCAATGGATGTTGGCAGTTTGACCTCTGGTTCCTCTGCCTTTTCTAAAACCAGCTTGAACATCTGGAAGTTTATGGTTCACGTATTGCTGAAGCCTGGCTTGGAGAATTTGGAGCATTACTTTACTAGCGTGTGAGATGATGCAATTGTGCAGTAGTTTGAGCATTCTTTGGGATTGCCTTTCTTAGGGATTGGAATGAAAACTGACCTTTTCCAGTCCTGTGGCCACTGCTGTTTTCCAGATTTGCTGGTATATTGAGTGCAACACTTTCAGAGTGTCATCTTTTAGGATTTGAAATAGTTCAACTGGAATTCCATCAGCTCCACTAGCTTTGTTCATAGTGATGCTTCCTAAGGCCCACTAGAGTTTGCATTCCAGGATGTCTGGCTCTAGTTGAGTGATCACACCATTGTGGTTATCTGGGTCATGAAGATGTTTATTGTATAGTTCTTCTGTGTATTTCTTGCCACCTCTTCTTAATATCTTCTGCTTCTGTTAGGTCCATACCTTTCTGTCCTTTATTGTGCCCATCTTTGCATGAAATGTTCCCTTGGAATCTCTAATTTTGTTAAAGAGATCTCTAGTCTTCCCCATTCTATTGTTTTCCTCTATTTCTTTGCACTGATCACTCAGGAAGGCTTTCTTATCTCTCCTTGCTGTTCTCTGGAACTCTGCATTCAAATGGGTATATCTTTCCTTTTCTTCTTTGCCTTTAGCTTCTCTTCTTTTCTCAGCTATTTGTAAGGCCTCCTCAGACAACCATTTTACCTTTTTGTTTCTTTTTCCTGAGGATAGTCTTGATCACTGCCTCCTGTACAATGTCAAGAACGTCTGTCCATAGCTCTTCAGGCTCTCTGTCTATCAGATCTAATCCCTTGAATCTATTTGTCACTTCCACTGTATTATCATAAGGGATTTGATTTAGGTCATACCTGAATTGTCTAATGGTTTTCCATACTTTCTTCAATTTAAGTGTGAATTCTGCAATAACTTTATATGGCTGAAGAATACATTTTCTTTATCAAGGTTAATTTTCTTACACTAATATGCTTCTGTTCACTACTTACAAAAGTGGGCAAAAAGGAAATGTAAGGAATATGCTATCCAAATAAAAGCCTGATTTCTATGGCAGTGATCTGAGACATAGGCCATGTTTGTGAGGAAATGTTGCTATGTTTAAAAAATCCTAAAATTTTACATCATTCTATTTTGCTTTTTCAGTTCTCTGGTATATCTCACACGTTATGGATGAAAGGGGCTATTAAGCTTTATATTGTAGTAGATTTAAATTTCAGTGAGGCTCAGCTCTTTAATAGTCCTTTCTCTGTGGCCTAATGATCACACTTGGTCACCCAGTTGTGTCGGACTCTTTGCAACCCCGTGGACTGCAGCCCGCCAGGGTCCTCTGTCCGTGGGACTTTTCAGTCAAGAATATTGGCTCCAGTTGCCATTTCCTCCTCCAGGGTGTCCCAGGGATTGAACCCACGTCTTCTGTGTCTCCTGCAGTGCAGGTGGATTATCACCTGCTGAGCCACCATGAAAGCTTGCTCTGCTAGAGACGATCAGCCAGTGTGTGTGTGAGTGTGTGTGATAGTCACTCAGTCATGTCTGATTCTCTGTGACCCCATGGACTCTAGCCCGCCTGGCTCCATCTCCATGGAATTCTCAGGGAAGAATACTGGCTGCTGCTGCTGCTGCCAAGTCGTGTGGTCGTGTCCGACCCTGTGCGACCCCGTAGATGGCAGCCCACCAGGCTCCCCCGTCCCTGGGATTCTCCAGGCAAGAACACTGGAGTGGGATGCCATTCCCTTATCGAGAGTATCTTCCTGACCCAGGGATTGAACTCAGGTTTCCTGCATTGTAGGCAGATTCTTTACCATCTGAGCCACCATGAAAACCAGAGTGACCTGCTATGCCATAGAGAACAACTGGAAAAAACAAAACCCAGTTCTCAAGAGTATCAGCACAGCCTCTCCTGTCTCAGGTTCAATCATGCCCTCGTGTGTCTAACCGAGGCATAGCAGCTCCAACTTTAAATTGAAATAAAAGGAACTCTATACACTTGCTCAGCGATCAATGCAAAGAAAGAGAGGAAAACAACAGAATGGGAAAGACTAGAGATCTCGTCAAGAAAATTAGAGATACCAAGGGAATATTTCATGAAAAGATGGTCGATAAAGGACAGACGTTGTATGGACCTATCAGAAGCAGAAGATATTAAGAAGAAGTGGCAAGAATACACAGAAGAACTGTACAAAAAAGATCTGCACGACCCAGATAATCACGATGGTGTGATCACTCTCCTAGAGCCAGACATCCTGGAATGTGAAGTCAAGTGAGCCTTAGAAAGCATCACTATGAACAAAGCTAGTGGAGGTGATGGAATTCCAGTTGAACTATTTCAAATCCTAAAAGATGACACTCTGAAAGTGTTGCACTCAATATTCCAGCAAATTTGGAAAACTCAGCAGTGGACACAGGACTGGAAAAGGTCAGTTTTCATTCCAATCCCAAAGACAGGCAATGCCAAAGGATGCTCAAACTACTGCACAATTGCACTCATCTCACACGCTAGTAAAGTAATGCTCCATATTCTCCAAGCCAGGCTTCAGCAATACGTGAACCATGAACTTCCAGATGTTCAAGCTGGTTTTAGAAAAGGCAGATCAACCAGAGATCAAATTGCCAACATCCGCTGGATCATCAAAGAAGCAAGAGAGTTCCAGAAAAACATCTATTTCTGCTTTATTGACTATGCCAAAGCCTTTGACTGTGTGGATCACAACAAACTGTGGAAAATTCTGAAAGAGATGGGGATACCAGACCACCTGACCTGCATCCTGAGAAACCATATGCAGGTCAGGAAGCAACAGTTAGAACTGGACATGGAACAACAGACTGGTTCCAAATCAGGAAAGGAGTACGTCAAGGCTGTATATTGTCAACCTACTTATTTAACTTATATGCAGAGTACATCATGAGAAACGCTGGGCTGGAGGAAGCACAAGCTGGAATCAAGATTGCCGGGAGAAATATCAATAACCTCAGATATGCGGATGACACCACCCTTATGGCAGAAAGTGAAGAAGAACTAAAGAGCCTCTTGATGAAAGTGAAAGAGGAGAGTGAAAAAGTTGGCGTAAAGCTCATCATTCAGAAAACTAAGATCATGTCATTTGGTCCCATCACTTCATGGGAAATAGATGGGGAAATAGTGGAAACAGAGGCTGACTTTATATTTTGGGGCTCCAAAATCACTGCAGATGATGACTGCAGCCATGAAATTAAAAGATGGTTACTCCCTGGAAGGAAAGTTATGACCAACCTAGATAGCATATCAAAAAGCAGAGACATTACTTTGCCAACAAAGGTCCGTCTAGTCAAGGCTATGGTTTTTCCAGTGGTCATGTATGGATGTGAGAGTTGGACTGTGAAGAAAGCTGAGTGCCGAAGAATTGATGCTTTTGAACTGTGGTGTTGGAGAAGACTCTTGAGAGTCCGTTGGACTGCAAGGAGATCCAACCAGTCCATCCTAAAGAAGATAAGTCCTGGGTGTTCATTGGAAGGACTGATGCTGAAGCTGAAACTCCAATACTTTGGCCACCTGATGCAAAGAACCGACTCATTTGAAAAGACCCTGATTCTGGGAAAGATTGAAGGCGGGAAGAGAAGGGGACAACAGAGGATGAAATGGTTGGATGGCATCACCGACTCAATGGACATGAGTTTGAGTAATCTCTGGGAGTTAGTGATGGACAGGGAGGCCTGGCGTGCTGTGATTAATGGGGTCGCAAAGAGTCGGACACGACTGAGCGACTGCACTGAACTGAACTGATACACTTGCTATGTGCCAGGTGCTAGGCTGGGTGCTGAGTTCACATGTGTGGACAAGACTTATAAGGTCCCTATCCTCAAAGAGATTATTTAGAACTTTAATTATAATAAAATTTTACATCCCATTTGAAAATCTCTGTATGAAGATTAAGCACTTCCTTACATAGTACAAATAGTTTTATCAGCTTAAATAATATATATTGCCAAAATATATATATATATATATATATTGCCATTAATTTCTTTAGTCTACAATCTCAAATCACTGATTCATCTTACACCTAAACTTTTGTCCTTAACTTCTAGTGGTAAAAATTTCATAATACACTGATTTAGTTTTATACCTATTATTTACAAAGATATAACCTTCAACACAATGATGCTATGATGTTTAATTCTAAAGCTCTTATTTCATCTCAGTGTTGTTGTCATTGAGAAGCCTCTGAAGCTATAATTTCATAGTTTATGATCCCAGAACAATTTTCCCTATTAAATTATAGACAAGAGTGCTTTAGTCTATGTTATTAAAATTGAAATTCCCTAAATCTTATTATATATTCTTACATCTGCAATTTTATGATTCTTATCTAAAGAAATCTGAAAATCTCAGAGCTCACATACATTTATCAAATCATACAGCTTAGTTTTTGTGGTTTTCAGACAGAAGTTGTTTTAATTTCAAGAAACAGGAACTTGACCGTGATTGCTGCAGACAGATGAGAAATCTTAAGGCGCAGAATGAAACCTTCTATAATAAAAGTAAATAAGAAAAGATATATACCATAGTAGGCAGATGTTGGAGAGTTTGATTTCAATGAAACATTTAAATAGACGATCACCCATACTAGCATTTTAATCTTTTACACAGAGACCACTGTTTCACCCTTAACCATTAAATCACCATATCTCTGTATCAGGAGGCTGTTTAAGTGTGATAACCATTGTGCATTTCTCATTCAACCAATTGCCCAAAGCCTTTAATTTTTATTCTAAGAGTATTCTCTTATTCTTTCTCAGTGTCTGGCAGTTGGGAACCTTCAATTAAAGTTAGTCTTATGCATGGTGACTTTAACCCCTCCTCCAAGTATATCAAATTCCAAGCAATCATAAATAAACCTAAAATTTGATTTAAAACAAACAGCCTGCTATGCAAAGGTAGCTTCAGGTTTCCCAGTCTTTCTCTACAGCCAAATGACTGACTGAAAACCTCACCTATATTAAAAATTTAACCCCCCCCGAACTGTCTCCTCAGACTATGTAAAAAAATGAAATTAGAATACTCCCTAACATTATAAAAATAAAAATGGATTAAACACCTAAACATAAGGCCAGAGATCATAAAACTCATAGAGGAAAACATAAGCAGAACACTCTGACACAAATCACAGCAAGATCTTTTTTGATCCACCTCTTAGAGTAATGAGGATAAAAACAAAAATAAGCAAATGGGACCTAGTTAAACTTAAAAACTTTTGCACAGCGAAGGAGACCATAAATAAAATGAAAAGATCTATGCCCAACCCACAGAATTTGAGAAAATATTTGCAAATGAAACAACCAACAAGGGATTGATCTCCAAAACATATAAACAGCTAACACAAAGCTAGTGGAGGTGATGGAATTCCCATTGAGCTATTTCAAATCCTGAAAGATGACACTCTGAAAGTGCTGCACTCAATATGCCAGCAAATTTAGAAACCTGAGCAGTAGCCACAGGACTGGAAAAGGTCAGTTTTCATTCCAATCCCAAAGAAAGGCAATCCCAAAGAATGCTCAAACTACCACACAGTTGCAGTCATCTCACACACTAGCAAAGTAATGCTCAGAATTCTCCAAGCCATGCTTCAATGGTATGTGAACCATAAACTTCCAGATGTTCAAGCTGGATTTAGAAAAGGCAGAGGAACCAGAGATCAAATTGCTAACATCCTCTGGATCATAGAAAAAGCAAGAGAGTTCCAGAAAAATATCTACTTCTGCTTTATTGACTACACCAAAGCCTTTGACTATGTGGATCACAAAAAACTATGGAAAATACTGAAAGAGACAGGAATACCAGACCACCTGACCTGCGTCCTGAGAAACCTGTATGTAGGTCAAGAAGTAACAGTTAAAACTGGACATGGAACAACAGACTGGTTCCAAATCAGGAAAGGAGTATGTCAAGGCTGCATACTGTCACCCTGCTTCTTTAACTTATATGCAGAGTGCATCATGAGAAATGCCAGAATGAAGCACAAGCTGGAATCAAGATTGCAGGGAGAAATATCAATAACTTCAGATATACATATGACACCACCCTTATGGCAGAAAGCAAAGAAGAACTAAAGAGCCTCTTGATGAAAGTGAAAGAGGCGAGTGAAAATGTTGGCTTAAAGCTCAATATTCAGAAAAGTAAAATCGTGGAATCTGGTCCCATCACTTCATGGCAAACAGATGGTGAAACAATGGAAACAGTGAGAGATGTCATTTGTTTGGGCTCCAAAATAACTGCAGATGGTGACTGCAGCCATGAAATTAAAAGACGCTTGTTCCTTGGAAGAACAGTTATGACCAACCTAGATAGCATATTAAAAAGCAGAGACATTACCTTGCCAACAAAGGTCTGTTTGGTCAAGGCCATGGTTTTTCCAGTGGTCATGTATGAATGTGAGAGTTGGAATATAAAGAAAGCTGAGCGCCTAAGAATTGATGCTTTTGAACTGTGGTGTTGGAGAAGACTCTTGAGAATCTCTTGGACTGCAAGGAGATCCAACCAACCCATCCTGAAGGAGACCAGTCCTGGGTGTTCATTGAAAGGACTGATGCTGAAGCTGAAACTCCAATACTTTGGCCACCTGATGCAAAGAACGGACTCACTGGAAAAGAACCTGACCCTGGGAAAGATTGAAGGCGAGAGGAGAAGGGGATGACAGAGGATGAGATGGTTGGATGGCATCACCGATTTGATGGACACAAGTTTGAGTAAGCTCCAGGAGTTGGTGATGGACAAGGAAGCCTGGTGTGCTGCAGTCCATGGGGTCACAAAGAGTTGGACACGACTGAGTGACTAAACTGAACTGAATGCAACTCAATATAAAAAAAAAAATCAAAACATGTGCAGAAGATCCAAATATTATTTCTCCAAAGAAGGATACAGATAGCTAAAAAACACATGAAAAGATATTCAACATCACTATAAGAGATATGCAAATCAAAACCACAGTGAGGTATCACCTCACACATATCAGAATTTCCATCATTAAAAAATCTACAAAGAATGCTGGAGAGGGTATGGAGAAAAGGAAATTCTCCCACACTATTGGTGGGAAGGTAAAGTGGTACAAGCATTGTGGAGAACAGTATGGAGGTACCTTAAAAAACTAAATATAGAACTACTGTATGATCCAGCAAGCCCACTCCTGGGCGTGTATTTGGAGAAAACCACAATTCAAAAAAATGCATGCACTCCTTTGTTCTCTGCAGTACTATCGACAATAGCCAAGACATGGAAGAAACCTAAATGTCCATCAACAGAAACAGAGGAGTGGATAAAGATGCAGTATATGTATATATATACACATGCATACACACACACACATATATACACAAGCATGGTGGAATATTACTCAGCCATAAAAAAAACTGAGATCATGCTATCTGCAGCAACGTGGATGGATCTAGAGATTGTCTTATTGATTAAAGTAAGTCAGACAGAGAGAGACAAATATCATATATCACTTATATTCAGAATCTAAAAAATGGTACAAAATCAACTTATTTACAAAACAGAAATAGAGTCACAGAAGCAGAAAACACACAGGTTATCTAGGGGGTCGGTGGGGGAGGGATAAACCGTGAGGCTGGGACTGATACACACACGCGGCCGTGCATCAAACAGATAATTAACGATAACCTGCTGTGAACCCCAGGGAACTTCACTCAGGCACTGTAACGGCGCACGTGGGGAAAGACTGTTCTAAAGAACAGCAGTGAAGTCACAGGTGCAGAAAACAAGCGTGTGGTCAGCAGGGGCCGGGCTGGGGTGGGACAAATTCGCAGACTGAGACCGACGTATACACAGGGCGATGTATAAAGGAGATGACTCGTCCGGACCTTGGAGGGCAGGAGGAGCGGAGACGACAGAGGATGAGACGGTGGGATGGCCTCACCAACGCGATGGGCCTGAGTTTTAGCAAACAGGACAGGGAAGCCTGGCATACTACAGTCCACGGGTCACAAGGAGTTGGACATGATTTTGTGACTAAAAAACAAGAACCCACTGCGTGGCACAGGAACGCTCCTCAGTAATCTGTAAGGACCTACATGGGGAAAAAATCTAATAAAGGGTGGATATTTGTGTATGTGTGACAGATTCACTTTGATGTATACCTGGAAACAACACAAAATTGTAAATCTATGCCAATAAAAAATATCTTTAAAAGTTTATTAAAAGCAAGACCCAAGAGGGCATACTGTTTCTCAGTAGCTTAGCCATGTCCCAGAACAAAACCCAAATATTTTTAGAAAATAAGAATATCCAACACACGAAAAGGTAAAATATATGATGTGAAAATAAATAAAAAATTATCAGAAATGCAAATGAGCAGAAAAATATGAACCAGAATAAGGAGAAAAATCAATCAATTGAAAGAGAACCAGAAATAACACAAGTAAGAGACTTAGTAGACAAGAACATTAAAAAGTTTTCTTATCTGTATTCTATATGTTCAAGATGTTAAAGGAAAGAATGAAGGTATTAAGTAAAAATATAGAATCAAAAAACTCCAATCAAATTTTTGAAGGTGAAAACTATAGTGTTTGAGATGGAATATATCCTGTATTTGTATTAGGTCACAAAATATATTTTAACAAATTTAAGAAGAATAAAGTCATATCAAATATCATTTCTGACTCCATGGAGTGAAACTGGAAGTTATAGCAGAAGGAAATCCACAAATATGTAAGAATTAAACAACACTCCTAGCTCAAAATTAGGTCAAACAAGAGATAAAAAGGGAAATTATGAAATATATTGAAGCAAATATAAATGAAAATACAACAAAATTTAAAGGTTGAGAAAAACTCAGTTCTAAGAAGGAAGCTTTTAATGATAAATGCCCTCATTATAAAAAGAAAAGAGCTCAAATAAACAACCTAACTTTACAGCTCAAAGAACTGGACAAAGAGGAATAAAACAAACCCAAAGTCAGCAGAGAAAGAAATAATAAATATTAGAGTGTGAATAAACATAGGAGAAAACAAAAAGGTACAGGTCACTATTCCTGATGAACTACACACAAGAAAAACCTCAGCAAAATACTAGTAAACAATTCAACAGCATACTAAAAATCATGTCATGACCAAGTGGATTTATCCTTGAGATTCAAAGATGGTGCAGCATATGCCAATTAATTAACATAATACACTACAGTAACAGAATAAAGGATAATAATCACATGATTATCATCACAGATATAGAAAATACATTTAACAAAATTCGACACCTTTTCATGATGAAAAATTCTGAACAAAAAAGGTATAGAAAGAATTTACCTGCTGAGTCATCAAGAAAGCCAGAAATAATCTACCTCAATATAATAAAGACCATATATAACAAAACCCAAAGCTAACATCATATTAAATGGTGAAAAACAACAGCTTTTTTCCTAAAATCATAAACAGAGCAAGGATGTCTACCCTCGCCACTTCTAAACATAATATTAGAAGTTCCAGTGAGAGTAATGAGGTAAGAAAAAGAAATAAAGACGCACTGAGAATATCAAGAAAAAAGTAAATTATCGCTATTTGCTGATGATCTAATCCTATATGTAGTCTAAAGACTCCACAAACTGTTAGAACTAATAAATGAATTCACTGCAGTTGCAAGACATAAAATCAACATATAAAATAAAATAAAATCAATATGCAAAAATCAGTTGCATTTCACTACACTAACAAAGACCTCTCCTTACAGGGAAATTAAGAAAACAATCCCATTCACAATAGTACCAAAAAGAAAAAAATACTGAAGAATAAACTTAACCAAGCAGATGAAAGATGTAAACATTGAAAATTATAGAACACAGGTGAAAGAAATGAAAGAACACACAAATAAATGGAAAGACATCCCATGTTAATGGATTGAAAACTTGTTAACACATCTACACTGCTCAAAGCAATCTACAGATTTAATGCTATCCCCATCAAAATCTCCATGGTATTTTTAATAATATATATAGAAAAAACAATCCTAAAATTCATATTAAGCCAGAAAGACCCCAAATAGCAAAAGCAATCTGGAGGAAAAACAACAAAACTGGAGGCATCCTACCTCCCAATTTCAAAATATAATGTAAAACATAAAAATTAAAACAGTACGGAACTGGCATAGGCATACAGGCCAATGGAACAGAACAGAGAGCCCAGAGATAAACCCAAGCACAAGTAGTCAGCTGATCTTTGACAAGGGAGTCAAGCGTACACAATGGAGAAAGAACTGTCTTTTCAACAAGCCGATTTCCACACGTAAAATGATGAAACTGGACCCAAAAATCAATTCAAAATACATTGAAGACTTGAACAAAGGACCTGAAACTGTAAAACTCCTAGAAGAAACATATAGGAGAAGATTCTTGACCTTGCTTTAGCCGTGATTTCTTGAAGATAACACCAAGAGCCAGCACAGGCAGCAAAGGCAAAACAACAACAACAACAAAAATAAAAATAAGCAATTTGACATTAAAGGCAAGCTACAGAATGGGGGAAAATATTTGCAGACCATATGCCTGGTGAGGGACTACTATCCAAAATATATTAAGAATACCGACAACTCAATAGCAAAGTGACAAATGATGTACTTAAATAACTGGTAAAGGCCTTGAATAGATATTTTTCTCCAAAGAAGAGATAAAAATGACCAAAACGAACAGGTGCTCAACATCACTAACCAAGTGTGCGTGCTCACTTGCTCATTGTGTCTGACTCTTTGCGACTCCATTGACTCTGAGCAGCCCACCAGGCTCCCCTGTCCATGGGATTCTCCAGGCAAGAATACGGGAGTGGGTTGCCATTTCCTTCTCCACTCATCAAGAGGGAAATCCATAACAAAACCACAATGGATATTTGGTTGCACCAGTTAGGATGGCTATTATCCCCTTCAATTCCCCCAAAAAGATAACAAATATTGGTAAGAATGTGGAGAAACTGGAAACCTTGGACATTGCTGGTATGAATATAAAATGGTGTAACCACTATGTAAAACAGTATCAAAAGTCCTCAAAAAATTAAAATATAACTACTATACGATCCAGCAATCTCTCATCTGGGTATATATCCAAAAGAACTGAAATGAGATCTCCTAGAGAAACCTGTACTCCCATGTTCAGTGAACTACTATTCACAATATCCAACATATGGAAACAATCCAAATGTTTGTCAACAGATGAATGGATTTTAAAAATGTGCTATGCTGGAGAGGCTGTGGAGAAAAGGGAACCCTCTTACACTGTTGGTGGGAATGCAAACTAGTACAGCCACTATGGAAGACAGTGTGGAGATTCCTTAAAAAACTGGAAATAGAACTGCCATATGACCCAGCAATACCACTTCTGGGCATACACACTGAGGAAACCAGATCTGAAAGAGACACATGCACCCCAATGTTCATCGCAGCACTGTTTATAATAGCCAGGACATGGAAGCAACCTAGATGCCCATCAGCAGATGAATGGATAAGGAAGCTGTGGTACATATACACCCATGGAATTTTACTCAGCCGTCAAAAGGAATTCATTTGAACCAGTCCTAATGAGATGGATGAAACTGGAGCCCCCTTATACAGAGTGAAGTAAGCCAGAAAGATAAAGAACATTACAGCATACTAACACATATATATGGAATTTAGAAAGATGGTAACGATAACCCTATATGCAAAACAGAAAAAGAGACACAGAAATACAGAACAGACTTTTGAACTCTGTGGGAGAAGGTGAGGGTGGGATGTTTCAAAAGAACAGCATGTATACTATCTATGGTGAAACAGATCACCAGCCCAGGTGGGATGCATGAGACAAGTGCTCCGGCCTGGTGCACTGGGAAGACCCAGAGGAATCGGGTGGAGAGGGAGGTGGGAGGGGGGATCGGGATGGGGAATAAGTGTAAATCTATGGCTGATTCATACCAATATATGACAAAACCCACTGAAATGTTGTGAAGTAATTAGCCTCCAACTAATAAAAAAATTTAAAAAAATAAAAAATAAAAAAAAATAAAACTACCATAAAAATGTGCTATGCACATACCGTAAAAGATTTTTTAAACTGTGCTATACATATACAGTAAAATATCACTGAACCTTAAATAAAGGAAATTCTGCCATATGAAACAACATGAATGAACCAGGAGCACATCATGCTAACTTGGACTAAGTCAGTCATAGAAGGACAAACAATGCATGATTCTACATATATGAGGCATCTCAAATTGCTGTTTAGTCACTAAGTCTTGTCCAACTCTTTGCGACCCCAGAGGCTGTAGCCCACCAGGCTCCTCTGTCCATGAGATTTCCCAGGCACGAATGCTGGAGTGGGTTGCCATTTCCTTCTCCAGGGGATCTTCCTGACCCAGGGATTGAACCCACGTCTCCTGCGTTGGCAGGCAGATTCCCCTGAGCCACCGTGGAAGCAGGATGTATCTAAAACAGACAAACTCACAGAAGCAGAGCATAGATTGCTGGTTGCCAGAGGTAAGGTGCAGGGAAAAATGGGGATTGCTATTCAATGTATATGAAGTTAAGTTCCAGAGATTTCCTAGGTAACACGGTGCCTATTACATTAACAATACTGTACTGTGCACTCAAAATTTTTGTTAAGAGGGTATATCTCATGTTAACTAAGGGCAGGGGTGGGGAACATATGGAAACTTTTGGAGGTGATAGGTATGTTTATTTCCTGGATTGTGATGATGGTTTCATAGGTGTATGCATATGCCCTAATTCATCAACTTGTACACATTAAATATATGCAATTTTGTTTATCAATCATACCTCAATATAACTGCTTTCAAAAAAAAACAATTTTAAGCATAAAAACATGAATAAACTAAGAGGAAAATAATAGAAAATTATTCCATTTAAACACTAATCAAAAATGTTTGAATGATGGTATCAATATCAAAGAAGACTGCAGAACAAAGAATACTACTAAGGATAAAGAAGATCCTTTCATAATGATAAAATGATTAATTCATCATAAGTAGGAAACAAACCTAAATGTTTATGTACCTAATAAGAGAACACCAGAAGCCATGAAATTAAAAGATGCTTACTCCTTGGAAAGAAAGTTATGACCAACTAGATAGCATATTAAAAAGCAAAGACATTACTTTGCCAACAAAGGTCTGTCTAGTCAAGGCTATGGTTTTTTCTGTGGTCATGTATGGATGTGAGAGTTGGACCATAAAGAAAGCTGAACACTGAAGAATTGATGCTTTTGAACTGTGGTGTTGGAGAAGACTCTTGAGAGTCCCTTGGACTGCAAGGAGATCCAACCAGTCCATCCTAGAGGAGATAAGTCCTGGGTGTTCATTGGAAGGACTGATGCTGAAGCTGAAATTCCAGTACCTTGGCCACCTCATGTGAAGAGTTGACTCATTGGAAAAGACCCTGATGCTGGAAGGGATTGGGGGCAGGAGGAGAAAGGGACGACAGAGGATGAGATGGCTGGATGGCACCACTGACTCGATGGACATGAGCTTGAGTAAACTCCGGGAGCTGGTAATGGACAGGGAGGCCTGGCGTGCTGCGATTCATGGGGTCGCAACAAGTCGGACACAACTGAGTGACTGAACTGAACTGAACTGAAGAAGACATCAACCAAATATTTATAAAATGGCAACAAAAATAAAACCACAATAATTGTCTAATTTCAACACTACTATCTCATTAATTTATAAAATAATTAACATGAAATCAGTAAAGATATGAGACTTGAATACCATCAACCAACTTTATCTAATAGACAACCTAGGCCAAAATAGAAATCCCATTTTTTTCAAGTGCACATAAATATATACCATATTTTGGGCCACAAACAAGTCTTAACATATTTTAAAAGAATCAAGTCATACAAAGGATGTTCTTTGATCAAAAAAGAAGTAAAATAGAAATAAAAAACAGACAGCTTCTGGAAAATATGCAAATAAAAATATACTTGTAAATGACCTATAGGCCAAAAAGAAACAAACAAAAAAAAAAATTAGAAAGAATTTTCTGCTGAAATAAAATGAAAAAAGAAGATATAAAAAATTATGGGATGTCACTAAAGCAGTTTTAAGAAGGGAAATACATAGAACTACAAGTTTATATGAGAAAGTAACAAAGGTTGCAAAACAGTGATTTCAACTTCCACCTAAAGAAACTAGGGGGAACAAAAGAGGGGGGGATTCAATCCTGAGTGAGTAGACCTTGGGAAATAATATAGATGGAAATAATAAAGATTAGAGTAGAAATCAATGATACAGAAATAAGAAAGCAATGCAAAACCCAATTAATCCAAAATTTAGTTCTTTGAAAAGATCAGTTAAACTAATAAACATCTAACCACAGTGATTAGAAAGAAAAAAAAATGAAGGTATAATTTACAGTATCAGATATGAGGGAGCTGAAATCACTATGGAATGCAGAGATAACAAGGTAATATTACAATCAACGCTATGCCAATAATTTTGGCAACATAAAATTTAAAATTCCTTGTAAGAGAAACCAACAATGCTCACTCAAAAAGTAATCAAGTGAGGATATCAGCAAAAATAGCAGGGTAAATATATCAAAAACTCTGCCCCTCCATATAAGCAAAAAAAAAACCTGACAAACCATCAAAACCAACTTTCTGAGAACTTTGGAAACCAGTGACAGATTTTCAGTAACATGGGGAGGGCTTTTTTTTATGACAGGTAGCTGACTGTCAGGAAGAACAGTCGGTTTTGTGTGTTTTAATTTACCCTCATCCCATTCCCTGCTCTCAGATCAGTGACAGCCTTTGGAAAAACAAAAACAAAATCCTACATTCCCAGTACTATATGGAGCAAAAAGCAGACTGAAGCACTTTTATATCTCATTCCCAAGGAACAGCCACTATTATTTAATCTATTTAAGGTAGGACTTCCCTGGTGGCTCAGAAGGTAAAGAATCTGCTTGCAATGCAGAAGACCTGAGTTCGATCCCTGAGACAAGAAGATCCCCTGGAGAAGTCCATGGAAAGAGGAGACTGGAGGGCTACAGTCCACGGGATCCCAAAGAGTTGCACATAACTGGGCGACAAATGCTTACTTTCACTTTCTGTTTAAGGTCGATGACTTCGGAAGAAGCCTCTGAAAGGCTTGTTTATTTTGTCCAACTCAAAAGTTTTTACCTAGTGCTAAAGCCACCACAGATCATGGTGGAGAGGTCTGACAGAATGTGGTCCACTGGAGAAGGGAATGGCAAACCACTTCAGTATTCTTGCCTTGAGAACCCCATGAACAGTATGAAAAGGCAGAAAGATAGGACACTGAGAGATGAACTCCACAGGTCGGTAGGTGCCCAATATGCTACTGGAGATCAGTGGAGAAATAACTCCAGAAAGAATGAAGAGATGGAGTCAAAGTAACAACAGCCAGTGATGGATGACTGGTGATGGAAGTAAAGTCCGATGCTATAAAGAGCAGTATTGCATAGGAACCTGGAATGTCAGGTCCCTGAATCAAGGCAAACTGTAAGTGGTCAAATAGGAGATGGCAGAAGTGAACATTGACATTTTAGGAATCAGCGAACTAAAATGGACTAGAATGGGTGAATTTAACTAAGATGACCATTATATCTAATACTGTGGGCAAGAATCCCTTAGAAGAAATGGGATAGCAATCACAGTCAACAAGAGTCCAAAATGCAGTACTTGGATGCAATCTCAAAAATGACAGAATGATCTCTGTTTGTTTCCAAGGCAAACCATTCAATATCATGGTAATCCAAGTCTATGCCCCAACCAGTAATGCTGAAGAAGCTGAAGTTGAACAATTCTATGAAGACCTACAAGATCTTCTAGAACTAACACCCAAAAAGGATGTCCTTTTCATTACAGGGGACTGGAAGGCAAAAGTAGGAAGCCAAGAAACACCTGGAGTAACAGGCAAATTTGGCCCTGGAGTACGGAATGAAGCAGGGCAAAGGCTAATAGAGTTTTGCCAAGAGAATGCACTGGTCATAGCAAACACCCGCTTCCAACAACACAAGAGAAGACTCTACACATGAACATCATCAGATTATCAATACCGAAATCATATTGACTATATTCTTTGCAGCCAAAGATGGAAAAGCTCTATACAGTCAGCAAAAACAAGACTGGGAGCTGACAGTGGCTCAGATCATAAAACCCTTATTGCCAAATTCAGACTTAAATTGAAGAAAGTAGGGAAAAAACTTCTAGGCCATTCAGGTATGACCTAAATCAAATTCCTTATGATTATACAGCGGAAGTGACAAATAGATTCAAGGGATTAGATCTGATAGAGTGCCTGAAGAACTATGGATGGAGGTTTGTGACATTATACAGGAGGCAGGGATCAAGACCATCTCCCAGCAAAAGAAATGCAAAAAGGTAAAATGATTATCTGAGGAGGCCTTACAAATATCTGGGAAAAGAAGAGAAGTGAAAGGCAAAGGAGAAAAGGAAAGACATACCTACTTGAATGCAGAGTTCCAAAGAATAGCAAAGAGAGACAAGAAAGCCTTCCTCAGTGATCAGTGCAAAGAAATAGAGGAAAACAATAGAATGGGAAAGACTGGAGATCTCTTCAAGAAAATTAGAGATACCAAGGGAACATTTCATGCAAAGGTGGGCACAATGAATGACAGAAATGGAAGGGACCTAACAGAAGCAGAAGATATTAAGAAGAGGTGGCAAGAATACACAGAAGTACTGTACTTTTAAAAAACATCTTCATGACCCAGATAATCATGATAGTGTGATCACTCACCTAAAGCCAGACATCCAGGATTGCAAACTCAAGTGGCCCTTAGGAAGCATCACTATGAACAAAGCTAGTGGGGCTGATGGAATTCCAGTTGAACTATTTCAAATCCTGAAAGATGATGTTGTGAAAGTGCTGCGCTCCATATACCAGCATATTTGGAAAACTCAGCAATGGCCATAGAACTGGAAAAGGTCAGTTTTCATTCCAATCCCAAAGAAAGGCAATGCCAAAGAATGTTCAAACTACCATACAATTGCATTCATCTCACACTCTAGCAAAGTAATGCTCAAAATTCTCCGAACCAGGCTTCAATAGAACGTGAACAGTGAACTTCCAGATGTTCAGGCTGGTTTTAGAAAAGGCAGAGGAACCAAAGATCAAATTGTCAACATCACTGGATCATGGAAAAGCAAGAGAGTTCCAGAAAAATATCTATTTCTGCTTTACTGACTACGCCAAAGCCTTTGACTGTATGGATCACAATAAACTGTGGAAAATTCTGAAAGAGATGGGGATACCAGACCACCTGACCTGCATCCTGAGGAATCTGTATGCAGGTCAGGAAGCAACAGTTAGAACTGGACTTGGAACAACAGGCTGGTTCCAAATCAGGAAAGGCTGTATATTGTCACCTGCTTCTTTAACTTATATGCAGAGTACACCATGCAAAATGCCAGGCTGGATGAAGCACAAGCTGAAATCAAGATTGCAGGGAGATATATCAATAACTGCAGATATGCAGATGACACCACCCTTATGGCAGAAAGAGAAGAACTAAAGAGCTTCTTGAAGAAAGTGAAAGAGGAGAGTGAAAAAGTTGGCTTAAAGCTCAAAATTCAGACAACTAAGATCATGGCATCTGGGCCCATCACTTCCTGGGAAATAGATGGGGAAACAGTGGAAACAGTGACAGACTTTATTTTCTTGGGCTCCAAAATCACTGCAGATGATTGCTGCAGCCATGAAGTTAAAAGACACTTGCTCCTTGGAAGAAAAGTTATGACCAACCTAGACAGCATATTTAAAAGCAAAGACATTACTTTGCCAACAAAGGTCCGTCTAGTCAAGGCTATGGTATTTCCAGTGGTCATGTATGGATGTGAGAGTTGGACTGTGAAGAAAGCTGAGCGCCGAAAAATTGATACTTTTGAACTGTGGTGTTGGAGAAGACTCTTGAGAGTCCCTTGGACTGCAAGGAGATCCAACCAGTCCATCCTGAAGGAGATAAGTCCTGGGTGTACATTGGAAGGACTGATGCTGAAGCTGAAACTCCAATACTTTGGCCGTCTCATGCGAAGAGCTGACTCATTGGAAAAGACTCTGATGCTGAGAAAGATTGGGGGCAGGAGGAGAAGGGGACGACAGAGGATGAGATGGCTGGATGGCATCACCGACTCAACGGGCATGAGTTTGAGTAAACCCCAGGAGCTGGTGATGGACAGGGAGGCCTGGCGTACTGTAGTCCATGGGGTTGCAATGATTTGGACATGGCTGAGCAACTGACCTTTTGTGGGGAAAGAGGCATTTGTTAAAAAAATCTTCACAGGTAAAAATTCAGCTGCTTCCATGACCGGGACCAAGAAAAGCCATGCCTGGTCCCGTTTATCTCAGCAATGCATGGTAAAATTAACATTAACAAGTCAATCACCATAATTTACTAGCAGAGTAAAATGGTAAACCAAACTGTCATTTTAATAGATTCAGGTAGTGTCTGGCAAATATTATATTCTTGATAAAATAGCAAAACAAACAAAACTAAAAAGTATCAGTCATTATTGAAATGCCTAGTACCAGTGCCAGGGCAAAGAAAATACAAAAGGAGCCTAGAGTCTTTTTTGTGTCTGGATTTTTATGACTAAAATAGGATCCCCACCCATTCTATTTCCTTCTTCCTAACACACAATATTCTAGTCTCCTGTTACATTTCATAAAGCTTCAGTTGTTCTCCACTGCTTACAATATGAAGTCCAATTTCCATGCATAGCCTACAAGATACTTCATTTGTCTTCCATCTCTCTTTCCAGATTCATTTTTCTCTCGTGTTTGAAATACATCCTACTCTCAGCTACATGGAAGTTATTCGGAATTCCATATGCATGCCTTTTACTTTCCTGCCTGCAGACCTTTGTACAAATTATTTTCCGAGATTACAGGGTCCTTTTCTCTATGCTTCCTGGAAAAATCCAGATTTCCCTGATCTATTTCTGACCCAACTTTAAGCTGTTCTTTACAGGCATACAGGGTGACTGTTGTTTCACATACAAATCCGATCAGGGTACACACTGCTAAAACATTCTTTAGAATATAAAAATTTCATAGGCCATAAATTCCAATGTGCCATTTCTTATTTTTCTGTGATAAACCTATATAATATACAGTTTCAATCTATTAAATGACTTTTTTTTTATTAAATGGCTTTTACTTAAAACTTTCCCTCAGTGTCATTCTCATGAGAGTGAGCAACTTAAAAGTTATTTTCAGGTTCATTTAATTGTCTTAGTGTTTCCTTGTTGAGCCATTATAAGTGTAAATTCTGTCACTTCGGAATATCCATCTTCCCCACCTTTGACTCGGAAGGACATCTAAGGTGGGGAGACTCCTGGTGTCTACGTCCACAGAGTTCTGGGGCTATTTTCTCTTCTCTGACACCAACCACAGTGGATAGGCATCTCTGCCTGTGTGTTTTTGTCTAAAGTATATATCCCAATTGGTGCCTCCCAAAGCAGCTTCTGTCCATTGCCCTCCAATGGTGCATGTTGAAACCCTATTTCCGGTCCATGTCAGCTGCTCACGATCACGGGGTGTGACTGCTGTCTGATGCTTCTTTCTGTAACCTGGAGGAGACCAGGGCTGTCATCAGGCATTTTTTCCTGCCACCCACATAGTCACCTTTATAGTCAGCTCCTATGCACTGGAAGTCTGTCACTTTTGCTGGGTGACAACCTGTGAGAACTTCCCTACCAAACTTTTCATCCAAAACCTTGGTTCAGGGTACCTTTCTCTTAATCTTGTCATTTGGGACTTTATGTGGAGGACAAGACACAGGTCCTTTCTATGACCAAGTCATCCCCAAACACAAAGGAGCATCCCCAAGAAAGTCCATGGCTGCTCAGTACTCTCAGACTACTTCCCCTTATTAGGATTTGCTGGTGATGTCTGTACCCCCACAAGGCTCTTAGTTCACAAAAAGCAAGGACTGTATGCCTGTCCTTCTCATGCTGGTATCTGGCACAAAACCACATAATCAGTAAATATTTGTTGAATGGACAAATGTACCTGTCTTTGCCAAAAACAATTTCTCTGTTTAGTTTTACATATTTTGCTTTTAATGGCAGTAACATTGTTTTAATCTTATACAATGAAATGGCATATGCCTTGCAAGAGGTTAGAAATACCTACTTGAAAAGGAAGACAGGACATGATATTGTGCAATCAAAGCAGAAGTAACCATTGTCAGGCACTAATAGCAGAGACAGAACTTTTTTCTAGTGTTAGAAAAGCATGAAGAAGTAAAACCACTAAGAAAGAAAACATTTCAGTTACCCGTTTATGCTCCAATAATATTTTCTGCAAGCCTCTTTTTATTATTTGCAGATTTTTTTTTTACTACATTGGATACAAAATTGATTTTTGTTAGATGATAAATTATAATACTGGGGAGGTGTTAACAACAGCTTTTGTAAGCTAACTCAAGACTACAGTGCTAAAAATCCGTGTCCCTTGGTATATGTTTGTGAGGAACTTTGCTATTTGAAGCTGTGTCTGAGAACAGAACAATCTACTCTTTGCCCTGGTGGCTCAGTAGGGAAAGAATTCACCTGCAGTAGAGGAGACCCAGGTTCAATCCCTGAGAGAAGATCCCCTGAAGCAGGAAAAGGCAACCCGCTCCAGGATTCTTGCCCAGAAAAATCCCTTGGACAGAGGAGCCTGGCAGGCAACAGCCCATGGAATCAGAGAGAGCTGGACAGGACTAAGAGACTAAACCACCACCACCACTGTTGCCTTAAAAATGTGAGCCGGGGGATTCATTTGACCCAGAGGAGCAGGTTGGATTCACAACTCAGGTGCAGAAGTTCAGATAAGGAATCTGGGAACACAGCATTACACATTTGTCTTAACTTCGCGGCGTCCAAGGAAACTCAGGTCTGTCTGTCAGCCCGTGCTGATAATGGTGATCAGATTTTGGTTCCTAACATAACTCTAAGCCCTGTTTGTAATGGGTCCTAGTGAAGCCACAAGACCTTTCCTTTGAGTGTTGGTTGATTTCTTAACAACAACTGCCCCAGCCCCGCTTCCTTCCATCCCCCTCATGAACAAAGATCCAGGATACTGAGCTCAAATCAGAGTCTGCTTCCTCTACCCCTTTACTAGAAACTTAGAAGTCTGTCCTTCATCACAGTCTCCTTTTGAAGTTCAGGCGTACTGCGCCGCTCCAAGGCTTGCCTTTCTGCAGCATATCCAGTTTAACTTTGATGAGCTTACTGGTAATAAGCGCTCAGATGTCCCTTTGCTTGTCAAGTACACACTCAATAGCCTGGGGTAAGAGGCATGAATTCATACTGCTGTTTATTATAAATGCTTATGCATGAGTACCGCGGTCCTATGTGCTAAATCTCATGAACCCAAAGAACCTACTGCCATTCAACCCTTGAGAGATGAAAAAAACGAGCACCGTCTGGGCGATGCCGCAGGAACCGGCGACTCACGTAAGCAAAGGCTTCCTGTCTGGCGCCACTCACAGGGACCTCTAGACGGCTCATCCCTGGCAGGCCCGAGGCGCGCGCATGCGCAGGATTCGCGGGACGCGCCGCGGGCTCCTGCGCGCCGGGGTTTACATCCGGGTCCTGCGGCGCCGCGCTCCACGCGCCGGCCGGGGTCGCGCCGGGCTGCTGGGTGCTGGTCGTTCCGGCTGCTCCCGCGTCGGAGGAGCCCGTGGGTTCACAGGTGAGCCCACGCGGAGGGACCAAGAAGGGGAGTCGGGCGGGGACCTGCCTGGCCGCTGCCTCCACCGGTGGGCTGTGTGCGGAGACGGGGACGCCGGGCGGACGGGGTTCCCGGGAGCCCCGAGGCGAGGCCCGTCGTGTTCCGCGGCGTTGTCTCCCTCTAACTTAGCAGGTTGTCCTCTTCGGAGCTGAGCCTCCGCGAGGGGCCCTCCCTGGGGGCCCCCTCCTGACACTTGTTACAATTGCGCGGTAGTCATCCTCATTTGCATTCACTGTGTGCGGAGGGACGGGCCCAGCAGCCAGGCAGGTGAGGTTGGGTTTGCAGCCTTCGCCTTCCCGGGCAGGGACCACAGCCCTCGCTGCTTCTTCAGCCCCTCGTCGGGACCAGACCCCCCCCTTCCCAGAGGGCCTCCTTCCAGGCCGGGCTTCAGAGGTTCTTTGAGGTCAGGTGTAGTGTGTTGTAGCGGGAAGGCGCATAGCAGGGATTCTGGAAGCTTAGATTCCCGATTCTAGCATAGATTCTAAAATAGCTGTTAACCCAAGTTGTCCAGAAGTTCCCACCCCCATTACAGTTCTGAGGTTTGTGTCTGGCAGCTCTTTGTCAAGGGATGCACACCCAAAGTGAATCAGCGCCTAAGAAAGACGAGGACAGGGGCGCTGTGTCATTTTTTGAGTGCTGTAGAGTCAAGATGCTAGGGAATGGTCGAGGACCGCATCCGTTTGGATCTCTGAGGATTGGCGAAAGCTGGGAAAAGAGATTTTAAAATCTGAACACATGTGGCAAAAACATTCAGCTTTTCTCAGGTGATTCATTTGGGACTTTGGGAAGTGAACTCTGGGCAAAAGAGTTTAAGAAAACAATGTACTTGGTCTGAAGGGCTTACTTGAACCTCTGTACCATGAACTCATCGTGTATGATGTTCTTTTCCAAATTTATCCTGATTGTGAGAATCGCCTGTGATATTTGTGTAAGTGCAGATTCCCTGGATCCCGTTCCAGATCTTTTGCAACACTATGTCCAGGGAAAGGTCCTGGGAATCTTTCTAACAGGGATCCTAAGTGATTCTTCTTATAAGACATTTTTGCAGAGCATGTGTCTTTCAGTCAGATAGACCTCCACCACTTAATAGCTTTATAACTTAAGTAATAAACTTCTGAGTTGCAGTTTTCTATATCTGAAGAATGAGGATGATCAGTTCTTTTAATACACCAGAGACTTTTAAGTGAGTCTAAGCCCTTTGATACGAGGATCTTTATCTTAGTCATTTATATGTCTACAGAGCTTAGTGCTTAGTATTTAATAGGCCCTCCCTCTTCCGTGTGTTGAACTGAGAAAAGAAATAGCATGCACCCAAAACTCTCATGACATTTCCTCCTCCTCACCTTACTGGGTTTTTTTCTCTCTTTTTATCAGTAGTCATTTTGCTGAATATTCTTATTATAAATAATGATATTTCTTGACGGTGAAAACAGCTTGGAAGTGTTTCTGATTCCTTGGTGTAACTTTGAAGTAGTTTCTGCTACTAGATTATTAATGAGTTTAAATAGAGGCCAAGTCCATTTGTTGGACTTACTGTGTGAATTATTGTTTGTAAATGTTGTTTATCTCTTGTTACTGTGCCAGAATTCTAGATCATGTTGATTGTAAGTTTTTGTTATGCCAGATTTCTAAATCATATGTTCCTAAGGACATATTTAGGTTCAGTGTATTCATTATTATGAGACCTCCTATTCCTACTAATGTAAAGAATTTGATATACTACTGTATGTAAAGTTTGTGGGTACAGAATTCAGGACTGCTGAAGCCGTTTGTGAAAGAATTGGTGTAACATCCATTTAAATACAAAGCTAAGAGTTAAAATCTGGAAATTATGGTTGTAAAGCACAGTGTAAATGTTATAAATCTTGACAATATAAAAGTAACACATCTTAAATCAGGGGGTGGGCGAAAGTAGAAGAAAGCAATTTTCACATATTTCATGGTAGCAGGTCAAGCGATGTTGTCCAAAATGGAATCATACAGTTTTAAAGTGACTCCTCTCTCTTAATATTTGTATAATATTTTTTTCTTAACCTTATAATATTCTTTTAGGAACTGAAATTGCTTTTTGTGAAGAATTCTTTTGCCTGGAGATCTGCCGTTTTTTTAGTTCACTTTATTTTTTTTTTTTGTTTCTGTTGAAGGCAGAAAATTAAGTGCTTTCTGTTAAAAATAGAATGTCTAGTATGATACCATGGTTAGAAATTATTTCTATGCATCCCATTTGTATATGTGCATTATATAGATGTATGGAATGATGTATACCTAATAGTAATGAGCTTTATTTCAGAGTGGCAGGATTTGGGTCTTTGTTTTGTTTTTTTAATTCTTTGTACCTTTCTGTATTGATTGAAACTTTTTAAAGTGCAGGTGTTACTTTTATAAAAACACTGTTTACCAGAAGAGAGACTTGGGTCTTGCGTCACTCACAGGGAGAGCTCTGGATTTAGTAAGTAACCACAGGGGCTGAGTGATCATTACTGCCGTTAACCTGCAGTCAGTGAATGAGTGCCGCTGCGTTTGCCGTTAGACTTGTTTTAGGTTGCTTTATATAGTATCCCTGTGGAGACAATGCAGTGTGATGTCTTTACAGTCAATTTGCCTTGATAAAAATTTTGACTTTGTCACTTAAGAACTATGTGAACTCAAATTGTGTCAGTCCCTCTACTGACATTGTCTTTACCTTAGAAGCTTGTCGTAAGGATTAATATTTGTACCTAACTGACCTAGCCCACTGCCCGGCACCTGAAGTCTGTTCAATAGAGAGCAGCTATTAGAGCTTTTTAAAAGTACAGATTGTATTTGTGTACATGCATGTCTTTCTTAAGTAATATCCTTTTTAAAGTCATCAGTGTATTATGCTTCTGTTTGACTATCTGCTGATCACTTAAAGTGCTCTACAATGACATTTTCTCAGGTTTGAACTTCTTGTCCTGGAAGCTGTGCGTCACCATAATGAGGCTTGTAATCCTTGATAACTATGACCTGGCTAGTGAATGGGCAGCCAAATACATCTGTAACCGCATCATTCAGTTCAGACCTGGACAGGACAGATATTTTACACTGGGTTTGCCAACAGGTAATATACCATTTATTCTACACCCGAATTTTTGTTTTCCTTACCTAACGAAAGGAAGGAAATTAATAGCTTACAATGTTGTTTTGCAGCTCAAATAAGAGCAAGTCCTTTATATGCTGTAAACACTATATAACTTTAAGATTCTCATAAATGTGATTTATTTGAACAGTATTTTCTCCTTTTCCTCCTTCCCCCATACATGTCAACGCATAAAAGCTACAATCATAATTTTTTTCACTGGCATAATTTCCATGAAAGGTTCTCTGACTCACCAAGCTGTTTTTTTTTGTTGTTGTTTTGTTTTTTGGTCCATGGCAGTAGTTCTTGGTGAGAATGGCAAAGAGGGATTTGCTTTTGATTGTGTTCACTGGAAATGGGCCCCTCGGCACCCACAGCTTTGATGTCTGAGCTGCAGTGATTGAACGAGACCTCTGTATCAGTTTGCCTCGTATGAGCCTAGGCCATGCTCAGACCAGCTGCCTTAATCATTCTGTGTTAATTGTGAAGAAGTAGACAGTAATTTGAGTGTGGGGGCAGAAAGACTTCGGAGTCATATACGCCAGCAATGCTAACCATTTTCTGTGTGTATTTAAATGTACAACCCTTTTGCTCTATTTCGGATGGTATAACTGCTTAGTAATACACCTGCCAAGGGCTGATCCCTGAAAAACTTCTGTTGGCATTTTTCTCTCTTCTCCTTCATTGACCAGTGACAGCGTTAATCACGCCCCATCCTCACCCGTGTGCTTTTGAATGTGAACATACATTTCTGTAATTGTCAGTAACATGCTGTATTATAATCATGCTGCACCACGCCCAGTTCTGGGGCTTCCCAGGAGGCACGGTGGTAAAGAATCTCTGCCTGCCAACGCAGGAGACACAGGAGACTCGGGCTTGATCCCTTGGTGGAGAAGATCCCCTGGAGTAGGAAATGGCAACCCACTCCAGTCCTCTTGCCTGGAAAACGCCATGGACAGAGTGGCCTCGCAGACCACAACCCGTGGGGTCGCAGAGTCGGACACAGCTGTGCGTGCACACCCACACGAGGGCAGTCAAGCACAGCTCTGGGGATCATCTCTTCAGTATTTATTTACTGAAGTGCCGTTGACCAGCGTGCCATGTAAGGGCTGCATGCTGTGGGCCTGACCTGCCTCCCGGGTTTAACGCCCACCATTCCCCTACGCCGAGTCACGGAGGCGAGTTAGGCTGCTTGTCGGTGAAAGGACAGGCCTGAACTTGCTGGCTTTCCCTACACTAGTGTTGCTAATGTGCTGTGTAATAAAAACTTTATGAGCTCCAGAAGCAGGCAGAACCTCTTAAGTCTCTAACTTCACTGCCATGTGTGTGATATTTCACACATTGCTGAGTTTTTTTGACCCAGTTCTTCACCTTCAAAATGGGAAACATAATGCGAGTTTGCAGACTTGTGAGATTTACAGCAGCTGACATACGATGTATACATATGTTATAACATACACCAGCACAGCATCCAGCACATCGTAGGCATACAGATGGCATCTCGGAACCTTCTCCCCCATCTTTTTTCTATATTTAGTCAAGACTTACCCCATTCTTTGATTGTGGGAATTTTACCTCTTTCTTCAAAGACTCTGTTGAAATGCCATTTTTGATCCTCCTTTCAACAGCCAAGACTGTAGTCTTCCCTTCTTTGATGCGTTATGCTTCTCCAGACCTCTTATAGTTTATAATATTTTTCCTTGTGTTGTGGCCATTTAGTACTTGTCTATCCGTATCTTGTGAGTTCTTCTGTGGTAGAGAGTCCTCATCTGAAACCTAGTAAACACGTACTGAATTAATTATGTTAGTAAATGAGTATTGCAAAGCAAATATATTAAAATGAAGTTTCTTTCACCAGTTCACCCTGTATCATATCTTCCATTGTTTTTTTTCTATTCAGTCACTTTGATTAAAAAGTAGAAAATGAATGTATTTTTGTCATCACTATTGTGACAACTTCTTACATTTTTCTTCATATGCTCTTAAATTATAGAGGGAGTCCTATAACTCTTCTCTTGACCTCAAAAGATAGACCCAGAAAATTTTTTATGTTCCTAGAAAGGAAGAAAGAAAAGTATACTTGTCCATCTTTTATCCTGGTCTCATGTTAGTGGGCTGTAGTTCTTTGATAAGGAATTATAAAGTTTGACAACATAAATTTTAAATTATTAATGACAATTTAAAACAATTTGTGGTTTTAACTTTAAGAACACCTGTTAGTCTTCTGTTCTCTGAACCTGTCTGTGTGATAATATTTAGCCACTTCTATTATCCTATCATCTTAAATGAGAGGCAGTTTTTTTTACTACCCCAGATTTCTTCTGTATTTATTGTTGTTGGGTTTTTTTGGTTGGTTGTTTTGTTTCGCCAGATGCTGTTCAGTTCTGCCATACTTCTCCCTGCTTTTTGAATAGAAACTTTATGTGTCTGTGTTTTATTTCGCTTTGTGATGGTAGGTGGATTAAAAATCAATACTCTGACCAGGATTGTGTGGGCCAAGTTGTTTGTTGTAAGAATGATGTTAAGAATTCAGTCAATTTAGTCTTTGAATTTGTAGTTTAAAAAAATGAAGTAATTTTGAAAAACATCCGCAGGTGCTGAATTCACTTATCTTTATTGTGTCATTTCATGGAGCTCTTGTCAATCAGATCTTAGTTTTGTAAAAACATATGAAAGAATCACATTTATAAAACAATAACATTAAGAGCTCAGATGAAGTATCCAAAGCCAAGATCCCATTTCCTAGAAACCATTTTACTTTATACATTTTAGCTGATGTATGTTGACAGTAACACAAAATGAGCAGGAATTCTAGTTAAAAAAAGACAAGATTCCTCACTCAATCCTTGCCACTTTCTATTTTGAAAGTAGAGGCAATATTTAAACTCCCCTCTGGTTTCCCCTTTGATTTCATTAAATGGTCACCACTTGACCTATTTACATATCGTTTGTGCTACAAATCCCTCCCTAAATAAATAGTTTTTCTCTATCAGTGGGATGTTTATTTTTATTTTAATTCAAATGCGTGCTCTCTAGAAGTTTCTTGTCTTAGAATATACACCATTAATTCCAGATATCTAACAATATAAGAATTTTCCAAGCTGTAATTTAAGCTGACAGATTCTCAGCTTTATTCAGCAAATTCTGATTTCCTAAAATTTTAGGGTATCCTGTAAAGAGACTAATTCAACGTATGTTCATTAATTGAATACGTCTTTAAGTTAATAATCGTTGGCCTAATGAGATGTATAAAATGCCATTAAGTAAGATGAGAATAAAGTTAATATATACTTTTTTAAAAATTAGACTGTTAGAAAACGGAATCTTTATCTGTTTTAGGGAGTACACCTTTAGGATGTTATAAAAAACTTATAGAATATCACAAGAATGGAGACCTTTCTTTTAAATATGTGAAGACCTTTAACATGGATGAATATGTAGGTAAGCTATATTGTTTGAATATATTATTTGGACATGTTATATTATAAATTGAATATACTTTGAGAATATTAACATTATTTAAATTTGTTTTGAGTGAATATATTTCTAGAGTATGATGTCCCACCTTGTAGTGGGTTGGAAGGTTATTTATTTCTATATTTATGTAATGACAGCATGGCACGGTGGAAGGACCACGGGGCTGGGAGCTAGAAGATCTGCGCTCATCTTCCGCCGTGCTACTTGCCAGTCCTGGCTCCATCAACTTGGAGCCAATTCTTTGACGTTTCTCATTCTTTTTCTTTTTTCCTCACAGCAAAGTTAAAACCAGTGTGGGGATAAATTAATTAATATATATGTAAAGTAATTAGTAAATTTTTTTCAAATATAAGGCTATTTATATTTGTAGCCTTGAAGCTTTTATAATTTATTGATCGTTAACTTGCTTGTGCTTCCTTGATGGCTCAGTGGGTAAAGAATCTGCCTACAGTGCAGGAGACACAGGAGACGCTGATTCGATCCCTGGGTTGGGAAGATCCCCTGGAGAAGGAAATAGCAACCCACTCCAGTACTCTTGCCTGGAGAATCCCATAGAGAAGAAGCCTGGCGGGCTACAGTCCATGGGGTCACAAAAAGTCGGACACGACTGAGCAACCCAGCACAACTTGCTGAACTGGAAACATATGAACTGTGTTGACATTTACATTTTATAGGTGTATATTTTTAATGGTAGCATGATTGCCAAAGAACTGTCGTAGTTAAGTATACCTTACGTGCAAATAGAAATAACAGAAGAGGAAAATGGACAAAGATTTCAGTTGTGTAGCCACTTAATTTGGAGAAGGAAATGGCAAGTCACCCCAGTATTCTTGCCTGGAGAATCCCGTGGACAGAGGAGCCTGATGGGCTGCCGTCCATAGGGTCGCATAGAGTCGAACATGACTGAA
Organism: Cervus canadensis; assembly: GCF_019320065.1. Classification (NCBI taxonomy): domain Eukaryota; kingdom Metazoa; phylum Chordata; class Mammalia; order Artiodactyla; family Cervidae; genus Cervus; species Cervus canadensis. The sequence continues at coordinate 3,141,219 of NC_057404.1, forward strand.
GCGACTTGGCATGCATGCATGTATTGGAGAAGGAAATGGCAACCCACTCCAGTGTTCTTGCCTGGAGAATTCCAGGGACGGAGGAGCCTCCTGGGCTGCCGTCTGTGGGGTCACACAGAGTCAGACACGACTGCAGCGACTTCGCAGCAGCAGCCGCTTAATTTATATTGAATTTAAGGCATAAATCAGTCTTACTGGTTAAATTTTATATTTGAGAAGTGGAATATAGTGATTAAATGCACATGAACTAGACTTCTATGTTCCAGCCCCTCCATTAGCTCCTTGACCCTGGGAAAGTGACTTAACTTTTCAGTGTTTCTGTTCATCTATAAAGTGAGATTGATACTGGTATTTCCACAGGTGTCATACACATTGATTGAGTTAATACATACATTTACAGTGGTTAAAATAATGCCTGACATAATAAGCATTTATTCCATATAAAAATGCTTTTAAATTGAATATAGCACAGGAAGATTATATATTTTAAATAGCATTTGTGGCTTAATCAGAAAAGTCAACTTTCGATTTAATTCTGAAAATAGTTATGTTTTTATTCATTAACTTTGTGTTTAGGACTTCCCAGAAATCATCCTGAAAGCTACCACTCTTATATGTGGAATAACTTTTTTAAGCATATTGATATAGATCCTAATAATGCTCATATCCTTGATGGGAATGCTACAGATTTGCAAGCAGAATGTGATGCATTTGAAAAGAAAATAAAAGAAGCTGGAGGAATTGATCTTTTTGTTGGAGGTACGTAAAACATTTTTTCAGTAGTCATTTGTTAGAACTTGGATTAGGTGCTTTAAATTTAAAAAAAAAAAACTTACCTTTGTGTAATGTAAAGTACATCTGTGACTGCCTGTAATACAGATTATTTAGCTGTTGATTTCTGTTTTACTTTATATTCATCAAAAAATAATCTTAATGCTGCAGGGGGGAATTGTTTAAATTGTGGCTTGAGAAATAGCTCCTAATTCCTGCTGAAGTCTTCTAATTACCTCTTTAGAACTGACTCTTTACCACATCTTAAAAAAGGAGTGATGTGTTTCTTTTTCTAAATGATACTCTTATTCTTTTACTGTGTCTTTAAAATTCCAACCCAGGTTTCTTATTAGATTACACCATTAAATCTCTAAAAGTTTGCATATGGTACAGGTGGATTTTAATATTTTTGTATTGACCATTAAATTGCTTCATTTCACCAAGAAATGTGTCAAGAATGTCAGATTTTGTTTATCATCAGCCTTTAGCTAGTATGAATTGAGCTTTATAATTGCCTTAAGAAGATCTAAATAAATGTTTAATTAAGTTCCACTTAAAATTTCTGTGTACATTTGCGCCCACACACCCACGTATACATACGTGTGTGTATATTGTGTCTTCCTGACCTACCATTGAAGAGAGGTGAAAGAGTCTCTACCTTTGCAATGACAGTTTGATTTTCCGTCATCACAGTGAAGCATCTGAATTCAGTTTACAGCATCATGTAAACTGAAACCAAAATTGTTTTTTTGCCAGATTCTTTAGTATTCACCTAGACATACTCAAAGCTCTAAATTAACACTGGATATCTAGAGGTAGACATATCTGTTAGATCTTATGATTTATTAGAAGATGCTCAAAATTCTATGAATTAGACCTGTATTGAGGTTAACTTATGGTTAAGGTGGTCGTGTATTTTGGGGGTGTTTGGTTGCCTTTGAGGAAAATTGGATTTTATAGTTAGACAAAAACTAACATCCAGTTTTGGCCACCTACTATCTGTAAGATCTTGGGAGATTTATTGACTTCAGTAAATTAGTTCAGTATTAAAATAGGATTAATATTAACCATTTCAAAATTGATGAGAATTAACCATCTTATAATGTGTAAAATGCCTTGTGAAGTGCTTGGTATATAGTTGGCATTCCATTGAGTGTTACTTTACTCTTTGTCTCTGAGGTATAGTTTGTAATTTTTTCTTAATGTATTGGATGTCCTGCTGTTTTACTGATTTACCTCTAAGGATATCTGGCAAGAATGAAGTTTTTCTCTTTGAGGAAATTGTTATCTACCCAGCAGAACTATTATCAATTACTGCCTTAAATATAGGGAATGGTTTTTATTTGAGCAAGAATTCAAGTTAGACTCTTGCTTTTCAAAATAGGAAATATCTATGTTTTAAATAAAACTTACTAATATTACTTCAGTATTCCTGGAAAATACTTGCATTCTAGTTTTGTCCATATGGATAATTATCATTTGAACCTACCAATACCACAGCAAGGCAGTAGACATTTGAAATGTTTGCGTGCACTACTGATGTATTCTTTAGATTTTATAAACTCTATACCAAAATAAGGTAAAATTACTATAAAATAATATACCTAACTTGTGCATCTTAGTTATGTCAAGAAGCATTTTCACTCATTTACCATTATAAGAGAAGAGAATGGCTACCCACTCCAGTATTCTGGCCTGGAGAATTCCATGGACTGTATAGTCCATGGGGTCACAAAGAGTCGGACATGACTGAGTGACTTTTCACTCATACCGTTATACAGAAAGATACAACAGTTATTAAAATTTCAGTATTAAAAAATGACTACATGGATAACATAAATAGTATCTTTTTACTTTAATTGAGGGCTTATTTTTTCCTGTTAATTTATTGATCTTACATAAGGCTTCTTGTGACAAATCCTTTGGGATCTTATTGTCAGGAAATAGAATTTACTGGGGGGAAAAAACTTGATAAGAACTCTGTAACTCCATTTTTTCCCTTTGCCTACTTTCCAGAAAATATTTTATCTTAATGTTTAACGTTTAGCCTTGCTTTTCAGATACTTCTAGTGGAAGTTTCTTTTTCCCTCATAGCTTTAGCCACTTCTTGTTTCTTTTTAGCTAAATTTTTTGATGCATTTCCTCAAATAACCCACCTTAGTTCTCCCTTTGAAACTAATGGCTCCTAATCGTAATTATTTATGTTTATTAATGACTCTTACTACTAAAAATAACTTAATATTTTGTTTTTTAACCAATTTTTGTCTTAAACTTACTCTAGTTCTCCCCTTGCAAAAGAAAAAGAAAAGAAAAAAGCAAATCTAAGATTTCCTTTCCTTTTCCATTAACACCTTCACTGTAGTCATGGGCCAATCCAGGGTCTGGCAGTTCATATTTATCATCCAAGGGACATATAATATTATGTAGAGAATGAAGGGTTGGCTTGTTACATGTTCTTTGGGCTTCTCCCTGTTTGGAATACCCTATTACTGGATGTGTCTCATGAAAGAATCTCATTTGATTCTTTGCCTTTGTTGATCTAGGTTGTTATCATTGGATTTTCAAGATGAGGCTTGGTATCTGGGTCTTACCACTTACCCTTCTTTTGTTCCAGGGTTTGGTTAATAAAAACACTAAGAACTGAGCCAAATGGGATCAAAATATCAGCCTTATTGAAGGTAAAGTTGAATTAAGAGATGGCAGGTTGGGCTTGAGGCTAGAATGGGGTTGCCTACTTCTCCCCTCTGAATGAGAAATAGTAAAACCAGACAAGAGCTCCAGAGTAACCCACCATTGCTCACTCCTAGGAAATGGAGCCAGAGTTCCCATCCTTCTACAGATAGGAGAAAGGAGGAAATACACTCTCAGAAATTCTTCCTCTGATGAGAGTGTGTTGGGAGAAAGAATAAGGTGTATCATGCAATTTCTGATCCAACAATAAAATATACAAACATGGAAATCTATAAATAGATTCTAAATGCATTATTAACTTTAAAATGATCTTAAGGTAATTTGTGCTTAAAAGGAAAAAATAGAAGATGCTGGGAAGATTTTAACCCTCTACTTTGGTTACATGATTAGATTCTTTGATTTGCAAGTAACTGTAATCTACTAATGGTACCAAAAGTGAATTTATTGGAATGATTCTGGAGTAATTCACATAATTGATATTAGAGTTGAAAAAACACGTCTTTAGAAGAACAAGAACCACGAGCCTCAGGTCCCCGAAGCAGGGACTCACCTGAGCCTCTCCTGCAGTGTTATCAGATGCCTCAGCTCTAGATGACTTCTTTCCTTTTGTATCCCTTGGTCAAATTTCAGATTTCTAGAGAGAAATTCTGATTGTTTCAGCTTAGCACAAGTACTTATCTCTAGACCACAACAGTTGTGCCTAAAAGAGATGAGATATAGGGTGTTATAATTGATCTAGGCCCTGTTGTGAGGAGATCAGAGCAGGGAAGGAGGAGGGAAAAACTATACTGAACGTACTAAAGAATACCAGCCTCCTTTCATTTATTCATCTGTTACTTACTGAGGGCCTCCTATGTGTCATGTGTTCTAAATATCAGGATATAGTAGTGAAAAAAGTCTTTGCTTTCATGAAGTTTACCTTCTAGCCCACAGAACTACAGACACAGGGAAGACACACCACTGGGACTCAGGTTTTAGGGGTGTTTCATAAGGGTGTTGGTATCTTAGTATAGACTTACAGACTGAATAAGGATTAAGCATGGTTTTTAGAGTTGATGCTTATTTTAAAGAAAATTTGATAAAGCTTTGTAAAAAAAAAATTCTGAACATTTAAAAAATACAATTTTATATCCGGAAGTTCAATTTTTGATAATTACTCATGGTCAGTAAGGGAATGTATTGACCCCTCTCCATCATGAGCCTTTGTGGTTAATTTGCTCTGCACTTCTGTATGACTCAAGTCACCAGTGAGACCACTAGAATTGATCTTTGAGGACTTCCTGTTTTTTTCTGGAACTCTTGTTTTCCTGTTTCTATCCTTTCCTCTATAGAGAAAAATAAATAAAAGTGTCTGGGCAGATATATACTGAAGAGGAAAGGCAGAACAGTTTTACAAATCTAGAGAGAGATACACATCTATGGTTTAAAATTCTCAAGTACATACATACGTAATAGTGGAAACAGAGCATGCATATTAACCACATAGAGGTCTGGGCTTTATGTACTAGATTAAAAGTTAATCCTATATTATTAAAGATTTCCTTAGACTAAGGGCTTCACAGCTGGTCCTAGTGGTAAAGCACCTTCCTGCCAATGCAGGAGACATAAGAGACCGGGTTCGATCCCTGGGTCGGGAAGATCCCCTGGAGGAGGAAATGGCAACCCACTCCAGTATTCTTGCCTGGAGAATCCCACGGACAGAGGAGCCTGGCGGGCTACAGTCTGTGGGTTTGCAAACAGTCGCTCACGACTGAAGCAACTTAGCACATACTGTGCTTTGGTAGTTTGTATCTTGGGCTTCCCTGGTAGTTCAGTAGTAAAAAACTTGCCTGCCAATGCAGGAGGTGTAGGTTCCATCCCTGGACTGGGAAGATCCCCTGGGGAAGGAATTGGCAACCCTCTCCAGTATTCGTGCCTGGGAAATCCCACAGACAGAAGATCCTGGCTTGTTGCAGTCCATGGGGTTGCAAAGGGCTGGACATGACTTAGCGACTAAATAAGTTGATACCTGCTTCCTAAGGTTTTCATTTCTTTCTTCCTTCAAAACCAGGTTATTCTTTGTCATATTTTACCTTGTTGTAGCCTGGGGGAAAGTTTTTAGAATTATGTATTAAAAATCAATAAGATATACCTATATATCATTAAATATGCAGAATATAAGTGTGACAGATATTTTGACCCAGAGAACTTGTGGGTTTATTCTTTTTTATTGAAGTTGCCAGAAATCTGACTAGCAACTTAGGGTCCATGTATGTAAAACTTGATTTAGTAATAACCTCACAGAAAGATTCTTGATTTTATAAAATGATTTACCTCCAATTTCCTTCAAATAAGAAATGTCATATTCTTACCTATATTTTAGAGACAGTCCTATTAGAGCTGGTAGTAGATCTCCGTAAAGTAGTGTTTTCAAATTGTGGTTGTCACACATTATTAACTTATGAAATCAGCATGGTCAGTCACATTCAGCATTTCCCTTTTGTAAATGAAATGGAATGTAATCAAAAGTAGCTTGAATGACTCCTAGTAAGGGTAAGTATTATTTCATGTGGTTCTGATTTTAATTGCATTTATATGTGTATTAGATTGCAATGTCAAATGTATTTCTTGCTATAGGTTACAGTCAAAAAAAGTTTGAAGAAAACTATTGCCTTAGATAATAACTTGTCCAATGTAGACATTTTTATAAGTGAGGAAACTATCCTACAGAGAGGTCCTGTAGTTAACTGCCCCATCTAGACTAAGAACCAAGCAAGTTAAAGTGTGACTGTAAAGACTACTAGGTTAGGAATCAGAGGATTTAGACTGAGTTTTGTCTTAGTTATCTACTAAATTATTACCTTGAACAAGTCATATATTATCCTTGGGCATCAAAGTTTCCTTTGATTTTAAATAAATATGCCTAATCTGACTGTATTACAAGATTGTTAAATATGTCTGATGTTGAGATGATGCATGTGAAAATGCTTTATAAAGTCTTATTCTAATATAAAGTGATACTTAATTTTGCTGCTGTTAGAATCATGCTAGCTCAATGCTAAGCATATGGAAAACATTGAAATACTTGTTGAATCAAATATAGGAACAAATATCTTACTGCAGCATTAGAAATTCAGCTATCAGATAAAACAAGGTAAGTGTGTTTATGACTGTTTCTTTGGTCTTAAAATCATGTTTAACTTTGAGAAAACATATTTACTTTATGTAAGAAACCTTATTTACTTATGTGTATATGTTGTATGTATGTATTTCTTTTGAAAGGAATTGGTCCAGATGGTCATATTGCTTTCAATGAGCCAGGATCCAGTTTAGTATCAAGGACAAGATTAAAGACGCTAGCAATGGACACCATTTTGGCAAATGCTAAATATTTTGACGGAGATTTATCAAAAGTGCCAACTATGGCTCTAACAGTTGGTGTGGGGACAGTGATGGATGCTAGAGAAGTAAGAATTAAATGTTCTTTGATGTTTTTCCTTTGATGTCTGTAGATTTTGGAGAAATTATGGTGTCAAATAGTGATGTTTTGATTTAATCATATTTGCAATATAAATTGTTGTCTAGCTTTCAGCAATTTCTGTCAGGCTCATTGCCATGTTTAGAATTCAAGTAAATTAAGTCTTTGGAGCTGGAAATTAAAAATTAGGCACCACCTCTTTTCAGGTACTGCTTCACTTGCCTCTTCTGTTTCACAGTTTGCGGTCCTAACATCACACTTATATATAGTTTTGGGAAAGGACTTGTTAGAGCAAAGCTGCAGTTCTGATTAACATTAAACTGCTTTTGGAGGCTGAAGGTAGCTTAGTGTCATGTGCTTCTTGACTGTTGGTTTCCAGTAGGTAAAGAACCCCTCCAAGACCTGATCTGTTCTAAATTTGGTATGTTTAAGACGGTAAGAGTTCTGAACAGTAGACTCTTAGATTTTTTAGTTTTTAATTCATCTTTTATTTCCTGCCTTGAGAATAACAGACCAAATTATAATCAGCTCATGATTATAAGTAGTTAAATTACATGGAAACCCCAAAACTCCATCCCTTTCTGGCAACAGGACTGGATAGGTTCAGGGGAAAGAGTATAGACAATGTATGGTGAATAAGTAACTGATCTTGATATAAATATATCTAGGCTTGAATACATAAACAGAACTGTCATTCAGAATGTAGGAGTTTTTCATGTGAAAATCATAATTGGTTTATGAAAAAGACCTTTTTCATGGTAAATAAATTGAAAATAATTCAGAGCAATCTTAGTTCTAAAATACAAAACCCAAAGTTATGGAAAAAGATTCTTATATTTAGCAAGATTTAAGTTATAATTGCAATTCTTACACTAATTCTTAGAGTTATTTCAGACATTTGATTTTTTCTTTTGTTCAGGTTTTGCAACAAAATTACATGATGCCATTCACTTCATAGTATTTATTCCCAGCATGATTATAGAGAAAATTGCAGCAGAACCACTAGGGCTTCATCATTTTCCTGAGGGCTTTAATGCTTTGTCATAGATCATTCTTTGTTTTTATACTGAAGTATAGTTGACCTACAATATTGTACTAGTTTCCAGTGTGCAGCAAAGTGATTCATATTTTCAGATCATTTCCATATAGAGTAAGTCCTTGTTACCCACCTGTTTTACATAGTTTGTATCTTTTAATTTCATATTTCTAATTTATCCCCCTTTCCCTTTGGTAGCCATAAATTTGTTTTCTGTGTCTGTGAATCTGTTTCTGTTTTATATAGATTCACTTGTATTATTTTTTAGGTGCCACATATGAGTGATATCATATATCTGTCTTTCTCTGTATGACTTACTTAGTATGATATTCTCTAGGTTCATCCATGTTACTGCAAATGGCACCATTTCATCTTTTTTTTTTTGTAGCTGAGTAATATTTGTGTGTGTGTGTGTGTGTGTGTACACTCAAGCCACATCTTAAACCAGCCCTTTGCTGAAGCACACCTGGGTTGTTCCTCTTGTCTTGGCTATTGTAAATAATGCTGCTGGATTTTTCATAACATTCTTTTGAAAGAAGTATCACATGATTATACTTAATGATTTGCTTATCTTCAATTTTAATGGGCTTAATGTGTACAGATTTTCATCTGCTAGTAGTTTTAACTCTGATGTGAGTTATTCTTCAGTGTCATTTCCAATAACTGCAAGGTCACATAAAATGTGGGTCCATGTGTGGGGCAGATGCCTCTGTTGAGTGGAAAGTAGATCTGACTGGGAGATGAAGTCTTCACATTTGGGCAGCTCAGATAATGAGGACCTTCCGTACACGTGTTAGAAGTGACACCTGTCAGTTATTACAGATTTCTTAGGAAGTAGGAATTATCTACTAGATCGTGAACCACACAGGTCACTGCCTGGAGTTTTCACTCCTTTCTCGCCTTGAGGTCTTACACTGGTGTTAATTGGGAAATGTTAGACTTTTTCTAGTCCTTGCTTAGCTAAAATAGCACCATTCACTTTTCAGCTTTCAGAGCTCCCTCTTCTGACCATAATCCTGATAATCAAAATTACTGTCTTTTATTCTGTTTTACTGTGCTGTTCTTTTTCTTTATAGCACTTTTTGCAGTTTATAATTGTTTTTTGTGTTTAGTTGTTTAATATCTTTTCCTCACTAATTTATAATCGCCAAGCGTTATTGGGTTATGTATATCTAACACAGTACACTGCCTGTCACATACATATTCAGTTACTGTTAGAAACAGTTTAAATGAGTTATTTTTGCCTATAATTCATCTTAGATAGGTTGGTTCTATCCACAGCTTGGCTATCTCCCTAAACTATCAGATCTGATTTTTACTAACTTTTGGCTGTTTGACAAAAGCCGAATTTACCCTCAAAGCATTAAAATTTGTTTTTACTGAGATATATTTAAAGATAATGCTTATATGTTTAAGGTAATTTCAAAAGAAAAACACAAAATTGTTTTTAACTGTTGTAGCATCTTTAAAATTGTTATATATAATAATTTAAGTATTTATTTTTGTGATGACCATTAAAACTTAAAAATCCACTTTTTTGTTGACTTACTGAATATGAGACGTCACCAATGATTTCTTAACTGTTAAAACCATCATCCTTTTACAGGTCTTATCCTACTGGGCCTCTTTTTCATCATCCATTCCTGTTTCTTCTGTCATAAAATTGCTGTTATTCTTCTTTCTGACCCTTCTTTCCCAGTCAGTTCTCCATCTGCCTTGGGCCCTCACCCTAGCACTGTGTGTTCATTCTGCACGCTTTTGGGCAGTCTTCTCAGTGACCGCTTTGTGTGCATGTTTTTGTTTGTTTAATTAACACGTCAGTAGCAGTCTCACTTTATAATACTGTTCTCAGGAGATTTAGTACTATTCCAAAAGGATCAACTGTGCTCAATACAGTGATAACTACCAGTCTTTAGCCAGTTCTTTTTCTGAAGCTGCAGAATTCATATTTTCTTTTTTTTTATATGAAACTTGTAGTATTTTATTCATTTTCGTAGTTTTACAGTATTAGTAAAAATAATGGCCATTATAAATAAGTATAAAATGGAAGTTGATGAAAAAATAACCCCAAGTCTTCCTTGACTCCCACCCTCCCACCAAAAAACTAGCTAGTATATGGCAAATATCCTTTTCACACATTATCTTTAGGCATATATTCACTTTGTAGTGGTGGATGGTCTAGTCGCTAAGTCGTGTCTGACGCTTGTGATCCCACGGACTGTAACCTGCCAGGCTCCTCTGTCCATGGGGTTTTCCAGGCAAGATTAGTGGAGTGGGTTGCCATTTCCTTCTCCACAGAATTCATACTTTCAAGTGACTCCTTAAATTGTTCAAAATTCACCTTTCTGCCAAAACTGCCTCTGCCTCCCTTGGTGAACAGCAGCCTCTCCATGAACATTCTCTGAGCCTGGAGCTCTCAGCTCCTTCACACCTTTCAGTCCCCACATTTCACCATTGACCTCAGAGGAAATTAAGGGGCCAGCTCTCATCAGAACTGCCTTACTTCTGGTCTGTATCAGTTTTTATTCTTGAGGATTATTGCAAACCCATCCTAAACTTCATGCCTATCTCCTTTCTTTACCTATCCCGTTCTCTATTTACAGCCCAATTTTTTAAAAAAACATAATTTAGTTATTACTTGTGTAATGAGTCTCTGATTCCCTGCTACTTCACCACAAGATGGTATCAAGCCCCTTTGTTTGGCATGAAAAGGCTCATATATCAAATTTCAGTCAGTTTTTAGCCACTTCCATTCGTTACCCTGTGGTCCAGCCTTACCAAATTTCTAGCTTTTTATTGACCACCCTATAATTGTCTGAAATGCCCCCTTTTCTGCTTATCCTTAAAGACTTGGTTTCAGACAGGAGCTACTCTTAAATCTTGTTCACATTTATTCTCTTATTCCTTGAAAATAGTGGAACAGATAGAGTAGAAATGATCACATTAGCAACATCAAATTAATTATGAGAACAGTGCTTTTCAATTCCTGATTGTCCAGATATGCCTTCATAATTTTCAATTAAAGGTTATATGTCTTACTGTAGTTGTTAAGGATGTGGTTGCTGGAATCAGACCTCTTGTTTATATAGTAGCCTTACCAAGACCTTCAGCAAGGTCCCAAATATCTGTGCCTCAGTTTATCTATAAAATAGGAAAATAAGGAGTTAAATGAGATGATTCATAGAAAGTGCTAAGTTCAGTGTTTAACTTTGAACCACCAAATCATCTTAAAACTCCTGAAATAAATTATGTCCATTTCAATAAATATCTATCATGCAGTTATCACTACATATTCCCATTTAATGTAGTGTGTGTTAAGTTGCTTTAAAGAGACTTTTCAAATGATAGTATAAGGATTTATGCCAGATTGCATAATAATCACTTAAGGGACCCTGATTCTTGGGTTCTAATTCCAAAGATTCTGAATAGAAGACAGAGCAAAGAACTTGAATATTTTATTACTGTTGTTTTTTTTTTTAATTCCTGTGTCTTTCATTTCCAGTAAGGAAAACTAATTAATAAAGCCACTAATCAAGTGTTGTGCTTACCTTATTATGTCAAGCATTGTTAATGTTTAAAAGAATGCTTTTAATTATAGGTGCTTTTAATTAAAAAATGCCTTTAATTATAGGCATATTAATTCTTCACTGAACTGAGATTTCTGTACTTAAGAACAAGAAGTATCAATAAAAAACAGTAGAAATTCATACACATTTTAAATGCATTTTTGGGCTTTGATATTTTTTAAGATATAGCTCCAAAATGAAAATTAGCGAATCTTGATAAAAGAAATACAATAATATCTGGTTTATTAATCTTTAATCTCCTCCACGTTTTAGAGGGTCTGGTGATAAAATACAAAATACAGAATCTTTACGTTGTTGTAGATATTTTAGAATTACAACCACCGTAACATTCATTTTTTAGTTAACGATTGTAATGAGAAAAAGTGTTTAACGATTTATTTCATAAACTTTTAACTTGTAAAATAGGATTGAGTTACTGCTAATAATGGTAAATTATTCTTTCAGACATCTATACACTTACTCATTTTTGCACATGTTCTTTGAATTATCTCATAGGCTATTAGGGATTTGGGACCAAGAGCTTGGATTTTCTGTACCTAAGGATAGGTCTCAATTATGTAACACATACGAGTCTTAAGAGAAAAAAAGGATAGTTCCTTTATTTAAGTAGATTCTGAATCCTTCTTTAAACCTAGTTTTGTTCCAAAATAGCTTTATATAGCACCTATTCAGTGGACAGTCTTCAGACTCTATAGATCACTTTTAAAATAGCTACTGTTTCAGAGTCCTTTGCTTTTCCAAAGTAATATCTACTACTTGCCCAGAGCACTTTGGTAAATCTTTCCTGGTTATGTGATTTATGTGGCTCTGCTTTTACAGAGCAGCCTTTCTGTTTCTTTTCCTTTATGCACCACTGTGGTAAGTGTTCAATACCAGAGGCACTGTGGTGCATTTAGTAACGCTCCATTACAAGATGCTGTTTACTTTGTCTCCTTTGTGCTTGCCTGTTACCTTAAAGAGCAGGAATAAATATCTTGGACTATCAAGAAATATGGAGCTATTTCTTTTTATTTCAAGCCTCAGAAAAATATTGGTGCTCAGTTCTTTGTTTTAAAAAACAGCTTCTTAGTCATTTGAACGTGCTTTAAGAATTGTTCATGATTTTTCAGGTGATGATCCTCATTACAGGCGCACACAAGGCATTTGCTCTCTACAAAGCAATAGAAGAAGGAGTCAATCACATGTGGACTGTCTCAGCTTTCCAGCAGCATCCCCGAACTATTTTTGTATGTGATGAAGATGCTACTTTAGAATTAAGAGTTAAAACTGTGAAATACTTTAAAGGTGAGCATTGAAGTTTCAAAAGTAGATTGAGTGAATGTTCCATTGTAGATAACAATTAAAACTTAATGTAATTAGTGATATATATATAGGTCAGTAATTCATAAAGTATGTAGTAAGTGTACTGGTGATATTATATGAATAAAAATCCTTTTTAATCTTTTTACTCTAATAACTAGGTGTTTAATATATATTAGAAAAAATATATACTGAACCAACCAAACTTGTATTTCATGGATATCATTGCTTTGACAAGGTTAAAGAGGTTACTGTACTTTATTAGCTCTAAGACACTGCCTTTTTCACATTTATCTAATTTGAAATTGGGCTGTTTAAAGTTGATTTCATATAGTTTATCTGGTAGCAGGTTTTCCTTAGAGGTACATAAAATAATAGCATGTCTTATACTTTTTCAGCATCTCATATTCATGAAATATAGTAATAACTTGAAAATTCAATTTAAAGGAAATCAGTAACTCATGGTTCATGGGAGAGTGTGAATGTCAAAAAATCTTGACTGTAATACAAATGAAGTTTGGCAAGCAGGGAAAATAGTCTCATTTTTAACATGAAATTTTGATCATATATATAGAGCTTAGTATCAGCACTTACCTGTTGTGAGAATTTTCTTGTTCTACTAAATATTCTTCAAAACTATTAATGGCTATATGATAGATGTCATAGTTTACTTAAATGTTTCCCTATTGTTAAACACTTAGATTACTTTCAGTCATTTATATTTTTATCAGTTAAATTACCAGCTTTTTACCAAGTCACAAATATACCAAACTAAACTGAAAATTGTAATTAGTAATTTGACAGATAAAAACAAAGAATAGCTCAGTTATGGGTTATGAATAAGATAGAGCTCTTGATAGCATCTTACCCATATATTTCCATGTAGTCCAGGTTTCATCACAATTATTAGATTCCTTAACAAAGTTAACAGAAGCAGTCTTCAGTATCCACATACTTTAATGCCAGTTCAGAGGAGATTCATTTAACATTGCCATTTTCTAACATGAGTAATTTCCAAATAAACTCCCTATACTTGTCTGATTTTGTCAGTCTGATTTTTATCAGAAAATAGTAATAGCCAATACTTATATTACCAGGCACTATTTTAAACATAATATACTTACTGATTTACTTAATTCTCAAAATTCTATGACATGGCTACTCTTATAATCCCATTTATAGGTGAATTAACAGGCTTAGTAGGGATGTTAAGTCACTTACAAATTATGAAGCTGAATATATTTCTGAAGAGATTCAGGACATCAGCCTCTGTCAGGATGCCTCCTTCAGTATGGAGAAAAATAGATTTGAGATATTGTTCTGGGCTACGTATATAGACCTCATTTTATAGTAAAGGATTTTGATACAAGGTAGAATGTTTGACTTCATAAATTTATACATGTTATAAATATAATTTTGTATACTTGTCATGTCCTCATTATTATATTGCTAGATAAACTGGAGGAAATGAATCCCCTAGTTATCTGTAACTCTTCAAATACCATTCATACCACTATTCTTTCTTCTACCATCCCTTTAAAAGTGTCAACAGGAATTGTAAAGGGTTCTAATTATTAGCTCCTAAAGAAATCTTAAGTTAACTACATCTAAAACAATAAAAATCATTAGCAAATGGAAGTTAATTTCAGTATGTATCTTTTGAAAGATATAAGTAGATCACAGGAAAACATTTTAATTATTTTATTCCAGTTTTTTTTTAAATACAACCTATGTGTTATATCCCTGAAGTAGTATATTTTCAAGACACTATCATCATGGTGAACATTTTGCTTTGTTTTATCCGTCTTAGACCCTACTCCATAGCTTGATAGACCTTGAATGGGTTCAGATTGAACCAGACCATAAAATCTATATTTAGCTTTTCTTCTTCAGGCAACATGTCAGAAGTCTATGCATTTTTATCATTCTTATTAGAATTTACTTATTTCTATTTACGATTTAAGTGGCAGTTATTTATGTTTATCACATTCTTGTGTAGGAAGTTGCTTTATCTTATGTACAAGTCATAGCTAGTGTTTAGTTTAAAAAAAAAAAAACTTTATGAATGAGTTGGATTTGTAACGTTTATCCTAATGTTTTAAATTGTGCATTTTTAAGCTCTGATGTATTCTTACCATGGTCAAAGCTTTAAGCAAATGGTAGATGAATTATACCAAGAAGAATGATCCTCTGAGAGCTCATACTCTAGAAGACCTGTACCTTCTAAACTCCACGGCCGTGATTGCCATGGTCTCTGCCATCTCCTCTCAGGCCTCTCCGGTCTCCACCTTGCTGCTGTTTACATACTGTTTGTAAACTTCTCAGTTAAATCTTGTTTTAAATAAGATTGGTTCTATTTAGAGATAATTATCTGGTCAATTTTTTTCATAAGCAGATAACTTTTGCAATATAAAAAATTACCCTTCAATGTTCATTTTTGTGAAATGTAAATTATATTTTCCAGTTAATGTCATCAGCCAGGAAACATGAGTTACAGTGCCTTCAAATATATTGTCTCCTGTGGTATTACTCAAAGGAAGTATAGGTTTCCTTGCCTGAAAGTAGTTGGCATTCTTCATAAAAACTGGCTCATTATGTGATTTGAGAAAATATCAATAAAATGTAGTTCCATAAAGGTAGGGACTTTAGTTTTGGTTCACTGCATTAGTTCAGCATCTCAAAGGATACCTAGTACACTGGAGACACCTGGTAGATTCTAGGAAGTTGGGCAGGTAGATGGATAAACACGTGACGCTGATACCATTTCAGTTTAAGAACTAAATTATGTGAATCACTGTGAAATCCAAGGTACATTAAGGAGATTTTTATATTTATATAGTCCTGGAAGACAACTTTAATTGAGCTGATGGGACTGAGAGCTCTTGAAGATGCCTAGCATTTAGTTTTCAAGAAAATGGCATAATCAATAGCACAGGTGCAAGGATGAACTAACACAGTAGCAGGAAAAAGTTCCTCTTAGCAGAATAGAAAACAAAGTATATTGTTTTAAAAGTGCAAGCTAAAATGGGACTTGCTTATACTTTAAAAATTTAGTGAAAAGGCAAATGAGGGCTGACATGTCAGTGGCCTTTCAAAAGAATATTGGAGGAGAGGAGTTATCAGCCCTGAGAAAAATATTATGTATTAACATTTTTGGAGCAAATAACATATGCCAATAAATAAATAATTTAAAATCTAGCTTCAGAGATAGTTTGCATGAAACAGTGGAAAGAATGAAGTACTTGTTGGTTTGTCCACATTCTCATGGATTTTATCATAGGCTTTTTATCTTCAAAGCACTGGTAAGCGTGGAAGGGAAGGTCACTGTAGAAACATTCAAGTATTAGAGATGACATCATCTAAGACATAGAAGCCAAACGTCACTGCAGGACTTTTATGCGCTATGCTAAGTACCTTGCTTTCCATTTTGAACTTTTGAGCAGAGTTTACTTCATTTTATATATAAGGCCAGATAGCTAAATAGCTGTCATATTCCTGAGTGGAGGCAGAACCAGTCAAGGACCTGTATGCTTAGTTTAGTTCTTGTTATACAGAATTCTTTCATTTCTTGGGTTAATTCTGCTCCTTGCTTTGCTGTCTTCAAACTCTTCCCATTACTCACTTTAACCTTCTGACCCTTCTCTCTCCAGCTGCGTGGAATACTTTAACTTCCGTCCCTCCAGTCTTACCTGCAAGATTCTAAATTTATCCTTAATGATTAAGCATCCGTCCATGTCTAGCCATTCTGCCACTGCTCGATACTTTTCAGCCTTAAGGACCTTGAGTTACAGAATCTTGGTCTCCACTCTCTCCCTTTCTCCTTTTTAACAATGTATGTTCTAAATTCATTTTGTTTATAAAAAAAAAAGCTTCCCAGAAGCCATCTCACTGAACCTTCATAGATTTTTTTAAAGTAAATGTTTACTGAGCTCCCACCGTGTATCATGATCTTTATAAACCCAGAATTTAGAGCAGAAAATTTAAGGTCCTGAACCTCAATTTATTTTCTGAGAGTGCAAATTGTTCTAAAGAAAGTGAAATAGTAGTTCATTATAAGGTGACATTTAGGCTGAGACCCAGTAGGCCTAAAGGAGAAAACCATGCTCTGCTCAGGGAGAAGAGCATCCCCAGCTAAATGAGACAGCAAACAGAAAGACCCCGCTGTGACCAAGCTTCGCCTTTCTGAGGTAACAGCAACCAAGCCAGGGTTGAGTGTAACACAGAAGGGGGAAAGTGGAAGGACATGGGATCAGAGGATAAACAAAGACAACAGATTAAAATCTAAGTTATTTTCTAAGTGACCATAGCAATAGGAGAATTTTAAGTAGGGGAATGGTATCATCTAGTTTCTTTTCTTTTTTTTTTAATTAAACAAGGAAAAATTATGCAAATAGGGTGTTGAGCTGGTCATAAGATTAGAGAGGAAAGTGGCTTCAACCAGCTGTAGAGATGAAGAAATGTAGCTAATTTGCGATGTATTTTGAAAGGAATGTCAACCAGTCTTGCTCCTGAGTTTAAAGGAAAAACATCACCAGTGAATTTCAGTTGTCTGGTGTTAGCAGCTCAGCAAATGATAGATAATACCATCATTATAGATAGATAATACCAATATTAGTAGATACTAATATTTTAAAGAAATGGTACAGAAGGGGAAAATGGATCTGGACTTTGTCAACAAGTCTGAGGTGCTCATGAGACACTGAAGTAAGCTGTTGAGTAATTAACATTCTTTCAACTGCACTAGTGAATATTTCTCTCAGGACTGTTCCACTCCTGGCTTTTCTCCTACTACATGTAGTAGGACTTTAGTGTTCTTTACATGTCTCTTTACTTACCTCTTAAAAATGGGTCTTCACAGTTTGAATTTTAGAGTGATTCTGCAGTCTTTTGATAAAGAACACTTTCTTACTAGCAAGTACCCTGTGTCCTCAATCCTGTAATTCCATTTCTTAACAAAACCACATTAGTCCCTTTCCCCAGTCTCCATGTTCTTAACAGCATGGTAAAATTTAACTGATTTCTCTGACCTCCAAATAAATCTTTAGTTGATTAATTGGGGCCATTTATTTCCCCAAAGACATGAGTAACTGGAAGATTTCCCCAAGAAGCTTTAATAATTAAGGAGAGTTTACAAGCATGCCAATTATAAGATGAAATCTAAATTTACTTGGAAATTAATATTTAATGTAGGTTATCTTCTACATTGTTTTAGTAAACTTGTCTGAGTGACTCGTCATCAACCCCTTTTGTAAACACGCATGTCAAAATAGTGAAAAATAATTTGCCAGTTGAGTGGATAGGGTAATACATTGGAGAACTAACGTACAACAGTTCTGAGCTCCTCAGCAGAGTTTGACTAGTTTGACTCTGAGCTCCTCAGAGAGTTAAACTCAATAGACTTTAGATGTAATTAATATTCAAATGTTATTTTGTCATACTGAAATTCTAAAGACAAAACTGCTCTTACTTTTGCTTACTTAAAGAACCTGTACCCCATTCTAGATCTACGATTTCATAACCATAAATTGATACTTGCTAGGTAGTTTAAACATTCCGAAACATTTCTGTTTGCATCTTTCCAATAAATACAACCATTATGTACTGGGGGCTTCCCTGGCGTCTCAGACGGTAAAGAATCTGCCTACAATGCAGGAGACCCAGGTTCGATGCCTGGGTCAGGAAGATCCTCTGGAGAAGGGAAAACTAAACAGTCTGAAACATTTCTGTTTGCATCTTTCCAATAAATACAACTATTTTGTATTAGGTGGGAGCTAATATATGTTGTATTTTATTAAATCTTTCTTTTTCTAAAGTAAATGAGGTACAGTTCAAATTAGAAATAAAACTAGAAATGTGCTTTTTTTCTTTAAGGTTTAATGCATGTGCACAATAAACTTGTGGATCCACTGTACAGTATGAAAGAAGGAAATTGAAGGAGATTGGATCAAAATTCTGCTTGAATGAACAGAACACTTTTATACATATATGAATTTTCAGCTATGCAATATGAATTAAAACTTGGGGGATTTTTGAATATTGTCATTTTTGAAGTCTAATATCTATGTTAAACATTCCATATTTACAATGTGTCCATTTTATACTAAGGTTTAGGAGAAATAATTGGCTTTCATGGTTGATCAGCTACTTGTTACAGAAGCCACACTCTCAATGTACCACCACAGAAATGTCTGCCTATTTACAAATTTTAAATCGTTTTAAAGGTGACTTCTGTACATCAAGTATTCATATGACTCCAGTGGCATTATTAGACTTTAATTTTTTAATAACGGGACGACACTCCAAGCCTTTCAGGTATCATACAACTATCATTGCAAGCCTTTACTTCCAAATGCTATCTTTATTTTCTCTGCATTACACACAAGCTTTCTGCACGTGGTTGCCTTGGTCATCTTTCTACAGTAGCATCTGGACATCAGAAGTCCTGTTAAATATTGTTGGTACAGAAAATTTGAAGAGATGGCAGTGCCTAAAACTACAGTTATGTCCTTTTGGAAAGTATGTATTAAGTGCATGTTTTTTGTGCACCGTCGTCTAGCACTTTTTTTTCTTTTTTTTACAAATGTGACCTTAGTTTTATTTAATGACTTGGGTTCAGGCACTTAATATAAGTATTTTGGCAATTATGAGCTTTATACCTAGAAACACACTGAAGAAAAATTTTTTTAAGAAAAATTATTATTAAACCTCTTAAACGATTAGCTTTATTCCTTATATATATATATACTGTATAAAAGGATATGATAAAATATAAAAGGAATTACTGTAAACTATTTTAGATTGCATAACCATTTGCATCATTAAATTGCAAATAAAAGTATATTGTTTTCTATCTTTAACTCAAATAAAGCTTGTAATAAACAAATACTAAGTTATCTAAATTTTATTTCCAGAAGTGAAATTGAACACATGCATCTGAAATATTCTAACAATTAATAGTAGCTATGAGATTGCATTTATTAATACTTTTTATTTGTTGTCACCATGCAGTTAGATTTAAGTTAAGAGACAATGCCTCTGGCTATACAACTTCTTAATTCTGCTTCTTAGGGAGTAAAAAATACTTCCTTTTCACTCTGCATATTTTGCTTTTTATAAGCCCACCTAGTAGAAGCATCACTTATATACCTGCTTAATCGCCTATGTGATTGAAATATATCCTTAAAAATATTTAAATAGCAAATTAAAAAATAAATAGGACTGTTAGGATAAAATATGCTGCTGTAATTCTAGATAATGAAGTTTTAATAGACGAGTATTATAAATGATTTTTGAATAATTGGTGAAATCAGTATTATGTCCCAGTCCCATACCTGGTAGTTAAGTCTCTTGAAGATATTTCCACAAGAGGCAATAAAGCACAATAGCTAAGCATTGTGGTCTGAAGAAAGAAACCACTGTTTTTATGTTGTTGGGGAATGCATGGGTCTGAGCTTCTTCCCCTATGAAACAGGGTAACAGTGCCTCTGCCTCCATTGTTGTGTGGATTGAATGAGGGAATGTCTAGAGCTCAGCACAGTGGCTGTCAACATACTAAACCCAATAAGTGGTGGCTATTATAATACTAATGGTTTATGATATTTTAATGTACAGAAAAATCTTAGTAATATAATTACAGTCTTCTGGGGCAGTGTCCCCAACTTCTGGGATCTAATGCCTGATGATCTGAGGTAGAGCTGATGTAATAATAGAAAGAGTGCACAATAAGTGAGGGCTTCCCTGGCGGCTCAGCGGTAGAGTCTGCCTCCCAGTGCAGAAGAGACAGATGGAATCCCTGATCCAGGAAGGTCAACATACCGCAGAGCCCAGGAGCCACAACTACTGAACCCCTGGAGCCTGCATGCTACAACACGAGAAGCCACTGAAATGAGAGGCCTGCGCAATGCAATAGAGAAAAGCCCATGAGCAACGAAGACCCAACACAGCCCCCAAAAACAATAAATAAAATTTTATTAAAAACGTAGTGCGCTTCAATCATCCCCAAATCACCCCCCAGCAGTGGGAAAACCTTCCAGGAACTCTGTTCCTGGTGCCAAAAAGGTTGGGGACTGCTACTCTGGGGGAATACATAGCTCTAAACCATGTTTTATCAAAGTGTCGGGGGAGAGAAGAGTGTGCTAAAAAAAAATCTGAAAAATACTTTTTATACAACTTTACTAAAAGTAAAACTGTTTCCTAAAAAGTCAGAGGTTAAAGGGAAAAGAAAAAGTGCCAAGCTGTACAAATACTTTTGCTGTTCAGTTGCTCAGTTGTCTCTGACTGCGACACCATGGACTGCAGCACGCCAGGCTTCCCTGTCCTTTATTATCTCTCAGAGTTTTGCACAAACTCATGTCCATTGAGTGATGATGCCATGCAGCCATCTCATCCTCTGTCTTTCCCAGTGTCAAGGTCTTTTACAGTAACATACAAGTAGGGCACAAATATTAAATAGCAAACACAGTCCATACTATGTGCCAGGTTACCAACTTCTAACTTTCCCCTGGCCATAACTGTATGACAGAACATCTCAGAAATTATATTAAAACAATACTGTCATGAGATCTCATAATCCATCTGATCTACCAGAGCTAGAAGACATGAAGATGATGGTTGATTAATTTATGTAACTAGGACTAAGCCACATGTTACTTAACCTCTATACACAATTTTAAGGAAGTTGCCACTATCTGAATTTATTAACTATAACAACCTTGTATAAAATTTATCACTGACAGTCTTATCTTCATTCAGTTCATTCAAGGTAAAGGACAAAAATCAATGGCTAAATTATCTTTACTATAATACACTATGCCCTCTTATTTACTAAGACATGTTTTGAAGTAAGACAGCCATTTACTGACTGTGTGACCTCAACTAAGTTATTTAAAGCTTCAGTCAGTCTCAATTAGTCTCAATTATGAAATCTAGACAATAATTATGAGACTGTCATTAATGACAGTTGCTATTAATATCAAACATCTGTCCCTTTACATAAATGCATTTTAATTCTCAGAATAAGGCAGCTCATATCCTTAATTTATATGTAAACTGGTTCAAAATAACATTTGTAAAAATTTTATGAAAAACTAGATCACAGGTCTAAATATATGTTATTTGACTTTAATAACAGTTTCATATATATCATCTAAATATATCCATCTAACAAGCTTATTGTGGAATTGGAATGAGATCAAATATTTAAGTATGAGGCCTTTCAGTGTAAAGAATATGCTTGAAAACTAGTAAGATTCACTTAACATTGACTATGTGTCATGTAGTCTTCTGAACATTTTAAATATACTATTTAATACTCCCAGCCTATGAAGTAATAGTATAATCCTGATTTTACTAAAGAATAAAGAAAGGGTAAGTTGGTCAAGGTCACCTTGCCTAGTGAGTGGTGGAACAGAAATGTGAAACCAGGCAATATGGTTTCAGAATCTATGTTCTTATCCACCCATTACTGTCTTCCAAAGAAAAGCCAAGAGGTTATTTAAAATTGAAAACCTTGAAGGTAACAAGAAAATTTTATAATTTTTCCTTCTGTTGTGTTCAACATAATTACTAAGGAAAATTAAAAGATACACAATCTTTAATTTATGAAAATTCCTTATATTTTCCCACCAATTATTTATCAGTTTGTGTTTTCAGAACTTTTATAAAAGCATCTTTTGGAACTTCAACATTGCCAACTTTCCTGAGTTTTTTCTTTCCTTCTGCTTGTCTCTTCAAAAGCTTCATTTTTCGGGTAATATCACCACCATACTGAAAAACATTTTAAAAAATTGGAAGTCCAAATCACTCCATAGAAAAATAATCCTACAATTAACTAGAGATATCAATACAATTACAACTTTATAGTCATTATCCATGAAGTAGACACTTGGTAAGTTACCTCTAAGACCCTTCCTAGCAGATCCTAAATTTACTATTAATATCTTCTCAAAGAATGATACGTGCTTTGTTTGTTTTTGAAGGAGATGAAGATTCTCAAGGAAGCCCAATACCATATTGCCATCAATCTCCTTACTGATTCGAGGCCTTGAAATTTTGGATTATATAGCTTTAGTCTAATACAGAAACCTGCATAGGCTTAAATGTGTCAGTCCCAGTGTTAAAGATTTAGAAAAAGCATTTATCATTTAATTCTCATATTAACTGAGTTAAGAATCTTTTTTTAACAGAAGAAACAGCAAACTTTGCAAATTAATGTAGGAGAAATGGATTTCAATTTTAACTCCACTGTAAGACAGTCATTGTCTTCAAATGCTTCCTTAAAAATCAAAACATTATCCTGATCGTAAGTGTTATAAAAACATCCTTAGGTAGTTGCACATAAGGAAATTTTTAAAAATAAGATAGGAAAAGACTTCAGAATGTGAGCAAAATGAATATGCAATCATTAAAGTCAAGCTGACATTTACTTATTTAAAAAGAAAACAGATGAGATAAAAGGTACTATAAAAACCAACAGTGGAAACCCACTGTATAAATACCCTCTCTGATTTTAAACTTACAAAATAGATAAAGAACACATGCAGATACATACACATTTTGCCAAAACATTTTTCCTATAGGCTTTCACACTGTAAAAGAGAAAATTTTCCTTAAGTACACAATTATACTAATTAAAAGTACTTATTTTCAAAAACAATTCCCCCTTTACTAAAGATACTAAGATCGGGTCATACTTAGGTAAAATTGCCAAAAGACAATCATTAGATAGCTTACATGCTCTTGTATTTCATGTATTTGGAATAAAATAGACAATTCAAAATGAATATAAACACAGATTTTATTAAGAATTAAAAAAAAGGTTTGTGGATAGTCGCGAAGAGGCCAAAATAAAGACTGGTGTGACCTTGATGATGAAAATTATATAAGGGAATTTCTAGTTCAATTTAAAACTACTACTTTCAAAAATACTAAAATGGTTATTATCTCATTACTGACTACCAAATGTGGGTCAAGACTGACTAGGAATATGAAGAACAATATATTTTATAAAACCCATTTCAGGGGAAATGAAATAATTTTAATACAGCCATTCAAGCAGCTATAAACTAATCTACTTCCATAATGTATCTGAAAAATATGGAGGATCAAAAATTTGAAAATAACTCCACTTTTTTTGTATTCCATATGAAGATATAAAAGTCTTATTCTTTTTCTTTAAGGTTTTCTCTACCTCAGCACATTTATGCTTGAATGATTATTTGCTATTTTAAATGGCATTTTCCTGGAAGTTCCCTGATTATAAACTCCACTCTGCCTAATCTGAGTACTTATGAAACACAAAATAACTAACACAAAATAGTATTAGGAAATGAAAGTCATTGCAAATACCTGCACACAACTCACCCCATGACTGCTGCAAACCCTGAAGACTAACACGGTGTCAGTGGTCCTCCCTCCCCTCTACACACTGACTAGCTCTAAGGAAGTGGTATTAAGTGCTTCAAGCAAAAATCAATTTAGTTTTCTCTTGTGGAAGAATATCTCCAAAACCTTTTTAATTCCAGTTCCTATATACTTGAAGAGATAAAACAAACCATAAAAACTTTACAGAAATTCCTTAACCAGAAAATTGAGTGGGGTCACTGAATAAAATGAGTGGAAATAAAATTCCTTAAACCATATACATTAGAGTAATAACTATAAATAATTATCACCCAAAAGTGTCATATAAGTAATTCAAAGTAACAGTCATCACTTAAATTAGTGGAATTAAGAGATTAACATTTCTATAAGTAGGAATAAAGTTTAGCACAATGTTAAGTTTTTTAATATTCTTTCATTTTTTATGTATATCATCACTAAAACCAACCAAGGAACAAAAATGAATTTCAACTCACGTTTCTCTTGCAATGATTTTACTTCCAAGAGCAGCTTGAATTGCTATCTCAAACAGCTGCCTAGGAAGAGAATCCTTCAGACGTTCACATATGGCTTTGCCAACAGAGTATGCTTTATCTCTGAGACAGAAAAAAATGCAGTTATTCATATATCCTAAATAAAAGTAGTTTTCTATTTAATATGCATAACCAATGTAAAGGTTATTAAGGAGGTACAAAGAGAACTTGTTTATCATGTTGTTGTTGTTTAATCGCTAAGTTATGTCCAACTCTGCGATCCCATGAACTGTAGCCCACCAGGCTCCTCTGTCCATGGAACTTCCCAGGCAAGAATACTGGAGTGGGTTCCCATTTCCTTCTCTAGGGGATCTTCCCAACCCAGGGATTGAACCCACATCTCCTGCATTAGCAGGTGGATTCTTTAATAAACACCATTTAATCTCTGAATCATATGTGATCTCTGACAGAAAAAATAACATGATCTCTTACAGAAAATCTAGAAAAACATAGAGAATAAAAACCATTCTTAATGCCCTTCCCTCACCCACAGAATACCACTGTTAAACATTCTAGAATATTTTTTAAACATATATCCATACTTATTTTTCTGCATACATATTTATGTTTGTTTTTTACAGTTTGGATCAGTGTTTGTGATATAGTCTACCTTTTTATTTAACAGACATTTTTACACCACTAAATATTGCTCGACAATATACTTTTAATGGCTTAAAATAATAGATTATTATGTGGGTGTTCCATACTTTATTTTACCTAATCCACTATTTCTTGAAATGGAAATTTTTTTAAAAAATTTATTTCTCAATTCTAAATCTACCATAGTTTAGAATACATTTACTTTGTTTTATATGGTAAAGAAACCATTTCTTTCCACGACACTATGCTTTTTGGCTATTTTAATTCTATTCTCCTGTCAACAGTTTGGTAAGAAGCATGGAAAAAGAAGGAAAAACTAGTACATGGAAATTAATTACACCTTTAAATTTTCAAAATGTAGCTGTCAAATAAAAATGAGCAACCAATAATAAATGAAGAGTAAAACAGCTACTTTCACATTCTGTAATTAGTTACTATTCAACTTACTTGTGTACAACAGTTACTAGCTCTTCTACAATATTTCCATTCAGTAGAATATCCATTTTTACAAGTTCTGCAGTCTGGTAGCCTGCATCTTCGTAATCAAAACTAACAAAGAAAAATATCCAAGTTATAGATAAACACTGTATTTCCCAAGAGATTACATTTTTTTTTTTCTTTTCAAAATATCTTTTTTCTACCTCCTCTGGTATCACTCCCCAAAGATCTAACTTTCAAACGAATTACATATAAATTTCAGATAAAAGGGCCAACCTGATCACAGTAAAAAACAAACTTCCTTATCTTTTTACATTTATGAAATCAGGTACAAAAATCATCATGCTCCACTGAGGGAAGGGGAAAAAAAACGTTAAACTAGGCTAGGAAAGTACATCATTGAAAGAAATGTCACCTTCCCAATGTTCCTTCCTAGAAGCTGGCTGGCTATAGACAATGTATATACTAGTGAATGTATACAGTGTCAGACTCATGAGTTGGGTTTCTGTTAAATTTTCTATTACCAGTTAAATAAATGCTAGGGCATGCTAAGTAGCCATTAATATACGGCTCTTCAGTATAAACCTTCACAGAGCATTTAATGAGTTAATACATGAACCTAGAACATAAGAAGTGTTAAGAACAGAGCCTATCTAAGCACAATAAGCATTTAATAAGTGCTATTTCTAACTATTTCTAACAATATGGTCAAAGCTTACAGTAATAATCAAAACAAACAGGTTTTATAAAACTAATGTCTGATGAGAAAGAAAATTTCAATTATGCTCTCGTGTCTTTGCAGTTATGGATGATAACATGTGTATTCTACTGCCATAATTCTAAAACAAACCAGTGCCTACAGTTGCAAATGTGTAGCTTCGAAAGGTTTTCAGCAGGAAGGTCGCAAGGTGACACTAACAGTCTCTAAAACCTGACTACTGTCTGAAGTGTTCCCCAAACCCTTTCTTTTTTCAATGAACACTAATCACATACATAAAGGTACCATGTTAAGTACTAAAGAGATAAGACATAGACATAATCCTGAGATTTTCACTGTTTGCAGCTTTAAATTTTTCTATGCTCCCAAATTTTATAATTTAAATTTTTTTAGAATATGAAAAAATATCCTCGTGTATTCCTGAACATAAGGACTACTTAATTTTGGAAGTTGGAATTATTTTTAAATAGTTCAAAATAAGCCATGTTCTCTCAATGTGAAAGTTGTTCCCCAGCTAAAAGATTTTAAGACCACTTAACTCAGAAAGCTAGAATTCAGACTGTTGTTAACTGTTATAAACACTTAGTAATTATCCTTTTAATTATAGTAATTATTTAACAACATGCTGCCTCAATTCATTTTAAATTACATCGCTACTTACTTGTTCAAGGTCTTGTATGAAAGAAGACATAAAAAAAATTTGGTGACCAATTAGAAAAAATAACTTTGTATCATGAGTTATGCTGACTCGCTTCACTGAAAAGCTCATTTCACAAAGTAAATGTCCAGGTCACTGCAACATATTCTTCAAAATGCTGGGATTTTTCTTTGAATGTTAATTTTAAGTATGCATGCACATACATGTATGCATGTGTTTTACCAGATGTGAACATTCACTTTTCTGTCAACTTCCCCATTATATATTTCCTTTATATCCTAGTATATGCCATCCAGTAATGTAAGATTTTAGGACACTAAGGGCATCTAGTTATTTGTCCTTACAAAAAACACTCCCACAATGCTATACTTTTCCTTTAATTTTAACAGGCTATTCCTCCATGTACTTTTATGGGATAAGATAATGGGTTTCATGATGCAGACTACTTACTCCTAGGAAGACCAAGTTATTGAAGTGTTCACAAATATAGGGGCACGCCTAGCATTTCTCTAAACAAGTACTTCTATTTTCCAAATGTACACAGATACTCCTAGGATTACTTAACATTCAAATACATTTTAAAAGTGCCCCTTAGGTCACAGTAGCTTTTTCAAATGACATGCAATTTTTAATCAACTTACAAGAGTACATCTCTTCTCATGAAGAGGGCACTAAAATTTCTGTCACTAGATGACCAAGATTAAGTAAGTGGAATATTAGTAAACACCTGCTGGTCAATACTTAAAAAAGACTGTCCAGATATTTGAGTTTCCCATTAAATTTTTACCTAGCATATCCTGAAGACAGAGATTTCAAAGAATCATAAAAATCCACCACAATTTCATTCAAAGGGAAGAGATATTTAAGCATTACTCTATTTTGATCAATAAACATCATATTCTTCTGAACTGCTCTTCGAGCCTGAAAAGAGAAGGAAAAATGGCTTGAATGATAACTTATTCACATAATGATTGATTTAATAAAAATAGACAGATGTCAATTATCAACTTTAAAGAGTGCGCAAAATGAAGGAGTATTTCTTTAATGGTCCAATAAAAACAGCTGACCAATATTTATAATACAGGGAGTACCATTTTGTATTTCAATTATAATATACTTCCTACCAAAACTTTAATCTTTTGTTTTTAATCAAATAAGTCTCTTTTTTAATTATACAATATTTCACTTAACAATAAATCAAATTAGCTACAGGTGGAGTCAAGTTCTGATTTCTTATTTTACAAATAAAAGAAATTTAGATCCAGAGAAATTAAGCAACTGAAATTAAATCTGCTTTGGGACAAGACAATAAAAATTCAAGTCCAGTAGTTATCACTTGAGAGTTCTTTCCAATATGTCAGAATATTTTAAATATGTACTTTCTGATGACTTGTGATTATATCAAATTTGTAGATTAAATCGTTTATTACAATGTGGCAAGAACTAAAGCAAAATGAGGAATACCTTTCAATCAAAGGTCTCTAAAGTATTGTAATTATCTTTCAAATAATACCCAATTTCAAATAGTCAAAAAAGGTGAAAGGAAACTATATTTTTAGCTACTCAAGGTGAAAAAAAGCCATGAAAGTTCTTTGCTTTAAGCTAAAATATAAATTCAAGATGATCAAAAATTCTGGCTCTGTTTTCTTATTTAAAAGTCAAAATACTGTAATTATATGTATGTATATCTAAATATATAAACAGGTAAAATATATAAAGATCTTTATGAAAATTTCTTTTGTTCAATTCGACAGGCTCCATAGAGACAGAAACCATTCTAAAGCTAAGCTGGGTACCACGGTTTGAGAAGACTAAAATGTACTTTTATATCAAACTGTATTACATTTATACCTGGCAAAGCATCATTATTTTCCCAGTATATTCATCTGGTGTGATAATGGTGCCCAAAACAACTGGCTCCAAATATTCTGTTACTTTTGACTTATCAGGGAACTGTGCAGGATTGATTATTGTAATTTCCTTTTCTCTGTATTCCTAAAAAATAAGAAAAGTCACCAATAGTTAAAAAGAAATCTTAGTAGTTACCATGTTTTTAAATTTTCTACTAACATAGGTTAGAATTTTTGTTATTAAAATTATTGGAATTAATAAAAAACAAAAGAATTCCTAAAGGTTAGCATATTATCTTAACACACTTTCGATTAAAAAGAGAAAAACTCTCCAAAATATTTCATAATAATTATTAATATTTTCTGATTATTGATATTTACTAAAATCATTTTATACAAGGGCTTCCCTGGTGGCTCAGAGGGTACAGCATGTGCCTGCAATGCGGGAGACCCGGGTTCGATCCCTGGGTTGGGAAGATCCCCTGGAGAAGGAAATGGCAACACACTCCGGTACTCTTGCCTGGAAAATTCCATGGACTGAGGAGCCTGGTAGGCTACAGTCCACGGGGTTGCAAAGAGTCGGACACGAATGAGCAACTTCACTTTACTAGAAAAAATACGATGTTAAGAATACATATCAATCTGTCCCATGTACGTCACTGTAATTAGTTTCCTAAGTTAATTTTGTTGGAAAATATTTACAGATGCCAAAGTTAATATTTGTTTAAAACAAATATGTTGTAACTTAGATTGAATACAATATTGTTTCTACTGTTAACCTGAAATCTAAAATTTCCCACAACCATATAGGAAAGAATGCTTTACTAATCATAAGATGAATTACTTATGACCAAAATCATACTCTTATTTTTTCTGCTGAATTTAGAACAGTATTCTCAGAACTAATTCTACTTTTTACTCTTAGTAACAGACTAGTATTGATAATGTGGAGATTTCATCAGGTTGAGAAAAGTATGCATAATTAGCTCTGAAGAAACTTGTCCATCATAAGGTAATTCAACTTTTATTATTACTAATCAAGAAATATTTAGTTTTAATAGCTAGTCAGCTACTGGTATACTAAAATGTTCCTCATATTCTGCATATACATACACACACATATATTTATTTAGTTTTCTTATGTATGCTAGCTCACAACAGTACCTTTATCAATTTTGCTGATGAAAGAACAGCCTTATATGGAACAGTAGGGGTTGTCAAAATAACAGAAGCATGATATTCCTGTTCTAGTCGCTGGTTGAAAACTTCCATATGCAAAAGTCCAAGAAATCCTAACCTGAGGGAGAAAAAGCCAAACTCCAAAATGTTTATGTACCATGGGCTCTATTTTCTTTGATTTGATATTACTATTTTGTCGGGGAGGGGTGGAATCAAAAGTCATTCAATCAATTCACATCATAATTAAAAGCTAGCATAAATTCATTAAATAAGATAAAATCTTCCATTGGGATTCTATTTAAAGTAGCTATAAAACTGATCCATACAATAGGCATCCACAGTGAGAAATAGGCAGACATGTTTTAGTTCATTTTACACTAGTATGAACTGATCTTCAGAAATGGTCAAGCCCAGTAAGCCATTTAAATTTTATTTTTCAATAAAAGTGGAATCCTACAACATACGTGAATCTTACCTCCAGCCAGCACCTAGAGCAAGGCTACTATCCCGATGAACCGTCACACTGGAATCATTTAGTGTCAGTTTTTCTATGGCACTCTTCAGGTTATTATATTCAGATTGGTCTATAGGGTACACTCCTGGGGACACAATGATTTCTAATCATTACATGTGACACTCTGCCCAGAAAACCTAATATGCATTGCTGCAAAGTTCAAAATTAATCAGTTAGCTTTTAAATTACTTTCTGTATTTCACTGACCAAAATATTAGTTTGCGAAGAAAACTATGACTATTAAATTAAATTGGCTTCAAAGTATTTTGCAAGTGAATTTACCACTAGATTCATATTCAAAGTGATGTTTTTGCTTTTGCAAAAAGTATAGGGAAAACAAAAAAGAACAATGGGAATTACACCTATCAAGACAATACATCATGTTTATTTTAAGAAACAAAAGTGCAAGATATCCCACAACCACAAAGAAAATCCCATTAGCATATAAATAACAGGAAGAAATGAAAACAAAAACTGATTCATTAGTTTCTCTTTCACATCAAACCCAAGTCCTCACCACTTAAGTCCTTCAAACTCTAAATAACTGACTGACTTTGTCTTTGTCAGTGCTGACTTTGTCAGCACACAGTAATCTGATAACCTTCAATCAGGTCTTCCTTTTACAAATGTCTGTAATAGCACACAGAAGTAACAGGTTCTGAAGTCATGTATACATGAGGTGACACTCTTCTCTGCTATGTCAACACTAGTGCAATAGTACAGAATTAAAGAAAGGCCAGCTAAGGGGAAGGCACTCAGTAAATGTCCACTGATAATTAGTAATGAAAACACCCTATGTAGAAGTAGTAGTATTTCAAATATAATGACCTACTCCTTAGTGAAACAAGAAGGAAATTCATATTACTGTGCTCCTCTAATTTATCAGAGGGCTTGTTTCAAGAGGTTATTTTTTTAAGAAGTCCTTAAATTTAGGAGGAAATGATCTCCCATATAAAGTTGTATCATACATATGTAATTAACTGGCATATAAATATCACACCCACAAAAAAATTTTTTAAAACACAGTAGCTGTCATTTAAACAGGAATTGATTGTTATTTAAAATGAGTATTCCTAATAATTATTATTTCAGCTTGGAATAAATTGGCCCTTATCCTTTGAATATGTGAGCGCCTCACCTGCAAATACCATTGGCTTCGCTGATTTAAACCCAGGCAAGGGTTCCACTGGTTGTTTATGTAAATATAATGTATCTCCTATTTGTGCTTCAGTGACATCTTTCATCCCAGCAATCAGATAGCCCACCTGTCCTGCATATCTAAATAAAATTATTACATGGAAATATTTACTGTTTTAATGTTTCAATGTTTCATGTGCATACTCACAATTAGCTCTCCTTCTCCAAGAAATGATTGCACTTTCCAAACAAAACCTCACCAAGCTGAAACTAGGTGCTGCATTCTAGTTAATTCTCTAATTCTCAGCTCTAAGAGCTGTCAGCAAAAGAACATCCCAAGTCTTACAATCCATGATCAAGCACCTCTGCAACACAAGCCTAGGGGCCTTCTGCATGACTCTGCCCATCTCTGCATATAAAACAATAGTGAAACTGGTAGACACAGAAACATAAAACACTCCCTGTGATATTTAGTAGTGAATTATTTTACAAACGTCCTTTAAAAAAGGAAGAAAAAGAAAAAACAATGTTTTTAACCTAGCAAATAAAAATGTGAACTTTCTACAAATCTCATACCTATTTGATGTGCCTCTTGCAGGAAAAGAGCAAATTCAAAGATTTCAGAGTTTTAGCTTTATTTTTTTTTAAGCAAATTTCCTATATGATAATTTCCATTTAGGATGAGATACAAAATCATACTGAAGATGCAATAATGATCAATATATGCGACAGAATATAGACAGACTGTATAGCACAGGAAATTACAGCTATTATCTGTAATAACTTTTGATGATGTATAATCTATAAAAATACTGAATCACAATGCTGTATACCTGAAATTAATGTGATACTGTAATGATCAACTATACTTAAGCAAATAAGAATATAGACAAACTTTAGAAATAGTTGAGTAAAATTACAATAAACCTTATGACTTTAAATTACATAAAAAAAGACAAAGTAGTGGTAGTTTTAGACATACAACATTAAGCTATCAAGTGAGACCCGGTTCAATCTTAAATTTGACAAAGGAGGAAATAAAGACCTTAGAAAACTATGTGCCCAAGGTAATCAATGTTATTAGTATCTAGAGTACTGATGGAATAGGCACTCAATATTTTATAAGTGAACTCAGAACTCAGTTTTATAATGTACACTACTATGCTAATCTCACATCATAAATTCTAGTTAATCAAAGTTTTACCATGAATTACACACTAAACAAAATAATTAATGGATTTTCTTCACTATTCTATGCTGAAGATCTAACTACAAAAAAATTAAATATTAAAAACTGATACCAAATACGGATATGCATGAGAGAACTATCTCTTTCACTGTCTAATCAAATACATCAATGTTGGACCCAGTTGCAACTAGAAAAAAATCAGTTATGGCCAAAAAGAATTAAAAACACATCAAATTCCTACTGACCCTCACCCATGAGATTCTGAAAGAGCATTCACTATGTAGTTGCACTGAACAATCAAGTTTTGTTTTTTGTTTTTTTCCTAAATTACCAAATTAGGATCTTACTAAGCACACCAAATTAAGAAAAGCAGCAACAGAAACACATACCGAGTGTCTTTTAATTACTAATGCAGATTACTTACAGTTTATGAGTTGGCTGCTCATTAGGATTCAGGACTCCTACTTCATTAACTTCATATGTCTTTTGAGTGTGTGCAGATACAATTTTATCTCCTTTCGAAACCACTCCATCAAATAATGCTACATTGGCAATCACACCCCTATACTGGTCAAAGGTGGAGTCAAATACCAAAGCTCTCAGGGGATTTCTGCAATGTGCTTTAGGACTATTAAAAATAAGTAAAGAACAAATACTAATAATTTAAAATTAAATAATAAATTAAAATCTCAACAAAATGCCTAACTCAAATATTATGCTTAATTTGCTCTAGTACGTGAGAAAGATTAACTGACAGCCCAAATAAAAGGACCTTTCTGTAAGGTATAATGCCTATATTTATATTCATTTTAACTCACCCTTGAGTTTTAAATACATTTTATTAGTGTTAGTTGCTCAGTTATGTCCAACTCTTTGCAACCCCATGGACTATAGCCCATCAGGCTCCTCTATCTATTGAATTCTCCAGGCAAGAATACTGGAGTGGGTAGCCATTTCCTTCTCCAGGGGATCTTACTGACCCAGGGATGGAAGCCGGGTCTCCTGCATTGAAGGCAGATTCTTTACCATCTGGGCCACCAGGAAAACCCTAAATACATTTTAAATAACCATTTTTAAACTATTTATGAAATGGATGAAATATATTTGTTCAGGATTAAAACAGTAATTACCAATGTATTCAAGTCCATTACAATAATTAAGAGATCCCTATCATCTTTTTTTTTCTATCTGTATTTGCCTTCTATGTGTTACTAAATATAAATTAAAAATGTATTCTCACTGACCACAAAGAGTATATTTGTCATAACAACTAAGTTAAAGTAACAGATCAAACTGATGGACTTTTACTATTAAAGATAAATAGTATACAAAGAGCAGTAGAATACTTACAAGGGTATCCTTTTGATGACTGCATCAAGAACACTTTCAACATTCGTTCCAAGTTTAGCAGAAATCTGAAAAAATGTATGTGAAACAAACACTTAAAAGTTAAGACTTTACTTTTCTATCCTGTGACTGAGCTGTATGATTAGAAAAAAGAAACAACTCTAAAAGTCATCAATTTGCTTGAAAAGCTTGGTAAAAGGAAGCACACACCACATTATCTATTGACAACTGCCCTTCCATTACGGCTAGGTGGTTTGCTGGTATTAAATTACAAAAGCATTCTGATTATGGTCCTGAAAGAGCACTGGACTAAGAGTTCAAAATATCTGGGTTATAACCATGACTCTACGTGTCATACACGACGTTAGCCAATACATGTCTTCTTCAAGCTTCAAGTTCTTCATCAACAAGTAAAGTGATTATTCATATTTTACATAAACTTCAAGGCTGCTGTGTGAATTAACAGTATGTGTGGATGGCACACAGCTGAGGCTAACTGAAAGGTACAGTGCCACCATTGTTCTTACACTGAGAAGGCAGCCAGAACACTCAAAACACGCTCATCTGACTGACTCACCTTTGCCATTACCGGTAACTGAACTCTCTCTGAAATCTTTATTCAAACTCAGTTCCCTGAATTCCTCCTCTTGCCCTTCAGAGTCCTTCTAGATCAGAGTTTCTCACCTCAGCGCTAAGGACACTTTGACCTGGATAACTCTGTTTGGGGGGCTGTTCTACGCGCACACTGCAAGATGCGTAAAAGCATCCATGGCTTCTCATCCGCTCCCAAGATGCCAGGAGCACCTATTCCCCAGCGTGACAACAAAGAAGGTCTTCAAACATTGCCAAATGCTTCCTGAGAGGCAGAACTACCTCCTAAGAAGAACGAGGCTTTAGACTCTAGTACACTCTTTGCAACAATCCTTTAAGATCACAATTTCTAATTTACTGAATGGACTTTTTTTTTCATTATCTATTTAGCCCCCTGCCTCTTTTCCCAGCTGAGACTCCAAGGGCCCACTATTTGTAATCATTCCATTCAACTACTTTCTATTCTCTATCATAAGCACTTGGTATTAATAAAACCTTAACTGAGACTGCATCCAACTATGTGCCTTTCCTATGCTTATAATCAGAGCAGCTCAACATTAGTGGAGAACAGTCAAATAACTGCTCTGGTTGGTTTCTGTAAGTTCATGACACAGATCTCAATGTGCAGTTAAGATTTGCTGGACACATCTACTAAATTCACATTAACACTAACAATTCACACCACCTTCCTTTTCAATCTACACACTTTCCCTGTGGCCAATTCACTCTCATTTGATACCTTTGCCTCTTACTTCATTCAAGGAAAGAGAAGACATCAAAAACTCCTTTATTCAAATACACAAATCCATCTGCACTATATCCATAACCTCTTTGCCTTCTCTCCTGCTGCAATCTGTTTTCCCACCTCTCTGAAAACTCAATCCTCACACCCTTGTCTTCTGAATCCTACTCTAATCCTTTTCAAATTCTTATTCATGACACTCTACAAATTGAGAATAATGTAGAATGGCTTCTAGGATCTCTTGTCTACTTACACTTTTTCCCTAGGAAATGACATCCATTCCAATGGCATCAGTGCCACATACACACTATATCATAAATATCTCTGACTTAAATATTTCAGACTCAGTACTTTCCACAAATGCGAGAATTGTGTAGATTTATGTAATATCCTACTTGGATGTCTATTAGACATTTCAAACACACTATTTCCAAAACAGAGCTTTTTATTTTCCCACTATCCCTGTTCCTCCTCAAGCCCTCTATGCATTAACAGAGTACCAGTATTCAACCAGTTGCTCAAACCCAAACTCATCATGATCCTTTATTTCACTTCCTTACATATATAAAAAAGCCTTCCTCAATGATCAGTGCAAAGAAATAGAGAAAAACAATAGAATGGGAAAGACGAGATCTCTTCAAGAAAATTAGAGATACCAAGGGAATATTTCATACAAAGATGGGCTCCATAAAGGACAGAAATGGTATGGACCTAACAGAACCAGAAGATATTAAGAAGAGGTGGCAAGAATACACAGAAGAACTATGCAAAAAAGATCTTCACAACCCAGATAATCACGATGGTGTGATCACTCACCAAGAGCCAGACATCCTGGAATGTGAAGTCAACTGGGCCTTAGGAAGCATCACTATGAACAAAGCTAGAGGATGTGATGGAATTCCAGTTGAGCTATTTCAAATCTTAAAAGATGATGCTGTGAAAGTGCTGTACTCAATATGCCAGCAAATTTGGAAAACTCAGCAGTGGCCACAGGACTGGAAAAGGTCAGTTTTCATTCCAATCCAAAAGAAAGGCAATGCCAA
This sequence comes from Cervus canadensis, assembly GCF_019320065.1. NCBI lineage: Eukaryota > Metazoa > Chordata > Mammalia > Artiodactyla > Cervidae > Cervus > Cervus canadensis. The sequence continues at coordinate 3,177,978 of NC_057404.1, forward strand.
AGAATGCTCAGACTACCAAACAATTGCATTCATCCCACACGCTAGTAAAGTAATGCTCAAAATTTTCCAAGCCAGGCTTCAACAGTACGTGAATCATGAATTTCCATATGTTCAAGCTGGATTTAGAAAAGGCAGAGGAACAAGAAATCAAATTGTCAACATCCACTGGATTATTGAAAAAGCAAGAGAGTTCTAGTACAACATCTACGTTTGCTTTATTGACTACACCAAAGCCTTTGACTGTGTGAATCACAACAAACTGTGTAAAATTCTAAAAGAGATGGGAATACCAGACCACCTGACCTGCCTCTTGAGAAATCTGTATGCAGATCAGGAAGAAACAGTTAGAACTGGACATGGAACAATAGACTGGTTCCAAATAGGAAAAGGAGTACGTCAAGGCTGTATACTGTCACCCTGCTTATTTAACTTATATAGAGTACATCATGAGAAACGCTGGGCTGGAGGAAGCACAAGCTGGAATCAAGATTGCCAGGAGTAATATCAATAACCTCAGATATGCAAATGACACCACCCTTACGGCAGAAAGTGAAGAAGAACTAAAGAGCCTCTTGATGAAAGTGAAAGAGGAGAGTGAAAAAGTTGGCTTAACGCTCAACATTCAGAAAACTAAGATTATAGTATCTGGTCCCATCACTTCATGGCAAATAGATGTGGAAACACTGGAAACAGTGGCAGACTTTATTTTGGGGGGGCTCCAAAATCACTGCAGATGGTGACTGCAGCCATGCAATTAAAAGACACTTGCTCCTTGGAAGAAAAGTTATGGCCAACCTAGACAGCATATTAAAAAGCAGACATTAATTACTTTGCCAACAAAGGTCCATCTAGTCAAGGCTATGGTTTTTCCAGTAGTCATGTGGGTATGAGAGCTGGACTGTAAAGCTGAGCCCCGAAGAACTGATTCTGTTGGAGAAGACTCGAGAGTCCCTTGGTGTTGGAGAAGACTCGAGAGTCCCTTGGACTGCAAGGAGATCCAACCAGTCCATCCTAAAGGAGATTAATCCTGGGTGTTCACTGGAAGGACTGATATTGAAGCTGAAACTCTAATACTTTGGCCACCTCATGCGAAGAAATGACTCACTGGAAAAGACCCTGATGCTGGGAAGGATTGAAGGCAGGAGGAGAAGGGGACGACAGAGGATGAGATGGCTGGACGGCATTACCGACTTGATGGACGTGAGTTGGAGCAAGCTCTGGGAGTTGGTGATGGACAGGGAAGGCTGGTGTGCTGCAGTCCATGGGGTCGGAAAGAGTCGGACACGACTGAGAGACTGAACTGAACTGATTTAACAATCAACTATCATTTAAAAGGTAAATTTAAAAATCTTAATTTAAAATATTATGAACTTTGATTTACATTAAATATAGTTCTAAGAATGGTATCTACAATGCCTTGAAATTAGTCTGACCCTACTCTTCAAGGAGAATATTTCCACAGAGGCAAAATGGCATATAAGAAATAATATTACAAAGAGTTGCAAAAGACCTACATTTTGGTCCTGGCACATTAGCAAACTAGATCTATAATCTTAAAGTGATAAAATCTTTCAGTTTTCGTCCTTTCAACTGTATCATAAGAGAAATTTCTATCTATTTTAACCATGTAGTAAGGATTTTTGGCAAAGATCAAATGAAATATCAGTAAAAAGAACTTTGTAAAACTATAATAATTACACAATGTAATAGTGATGTGCTATGAAATACTATGAAATTTTACTTAAGCCAATTACCTGAGATTTTGGAAAGTAAAATCAAGTCTTCTAAAAAAAAAATTTACCTTAATACATTCATCACCTGGAATATCAAACACCTTCTCAATTTGCTTTTCAACCCTTTCAGGATCAGCATTCTTCAGATCTATCTTAAAAAGAAAATTCACCACGTCTTAATATAACGAAATTAAAATGTACTACACATTATTTGGAGATAGACGCATACTTGAACTAACTGACCCCTTAATAATTTTATTTTCAAAAGTATTGAAAGAAAAATAATGACAAAAAGGTAATAAAATTTTAACGCTCATGGCCACTGAAATGAGAAGGCAGACAGCAAAGCAAGCAAGCTATTGAGGTCATTAGCTATTCAGAGCAGAAGAGATCAATGACAACATCATGTACACTGATTTTATGTGTTATATATAACTTATAAGAACAAACTGTCTTTCTTTGCTTCCTTTAAACCTTTCTTCAATATCAAAAAATAAAACAATGCAATGCAGATTTTTAATTTATTAATCTTAAAATATAAAAGCTAAGCTTTATCAACACTGTCCTCAGTTTAGCACTTCACTGTTAAGCGCCCTGTGTTACACTGTTTAATCCTACTTCATAAGGCCCTTTTCTTTTCCTTTACAGTTTAGTTTAACAGACTCTTTGGCCTGCCCTGCCCTTTCCTACAGAAACACCCCCCATCGCTCCATGTAATCCAGGGAGACTATCTTCTCCACTACATGCCAGGGTAGAGGAGATTGAGTTGAAATTTTATCATATGCAATCCAAAGAAATCTCAATACACAACTGACCTTGAAAACAAAGAGTTTCAACTGCATGGGCCCACTTAAATGCAGATTTTTTTCAATAAACATGTAAAACTATACTTGTAGAATATCAAGTGCAAGACTTGTACTGAGATGGATAGTTTATCCCTAACAAAGGCATAAATGATATTTAACATAAAATTAATAATGTGTTGGCTTTCTGTTTTATAACTCTGCTTTCAAAGAATTATATTACCATACAGTATGCCTCTCATAATTAGAGAAACTACATATCAGCCTATAATTACAGATAAAATTTTTTTTACTGCAACAATGTTGTTACAGTTATGAATGTGACTATAATACTGTTTACTATAAAAACTTTAATGAATCTTTCCTTAGTGTATACACTAGGTTACCATGAAGCAATCACATAATGTCATAGCATAAAGCAATATTTCTGCTTCATCGTTATCAATGCATCAATCATTTACCTGTAAATAAATGTGAAGTTCCTTTTCACATTATCTTTTCATTGTTGACATTTAGTGTCAGTAATACATATAACATCTATGGTGTTTTGTTATTACATAAGACAACACTGATATAAGTACTGAGAGATGATTCACTTTATAAAAGATGATGTAAACTCAGGGTATTGATAAACAGAGCACTGTAAATGTATTTTCTCCTCTTTATGATTTGATTAGCATTTTCTCTATCTTACTATAAGAACACGATATACAATACATATAATATACAAAGTATGTGTTAACAGACTGTTTAAGTTATTGGTAAGATTTTAGTCAATAAGAGGATATTAGTAGTTAAGTCTGTGTGAAGTTAAAAGTTACATGCAGATTTTTGAGTGCACAGGGGTTTTGCCTCCTTCACCTCCATGATGTTCAATAGTCAATTCCATTTAATAAATACCTGAAGATTCCTCATATAAAAAATAGTACAAGTGATATTCAAACACCAAATTTACCTTTAGAAAGTAAAATAATCAATGGCACTGTTGTGCTAAAAAATTACCTTGTTTATAACTGGAATTATTGATAGCTGTGCTTCAAAGGCAAGAAAGAAGTTGGCTACCGTTTGGGCTTGAATACCCTGTGAAGAAAAGCAGACAAGAACACACAAGACACTAAGATAATCATTCTATTATCTATCACAAAGGCTGAAATTCCAGACCATTCCACACATCTTCATCAAAAGCAAAGGTACAAGGCAAACTGTGGTGTCTATACTTTCAAGCATCTGGATCATTCCCTGTGAAAATTCCTTTCAGTTCTAGAAACATTTTTTAGAGGGTACTGTGTTAAGCTTTGGAAACAAAACAGTAATACATGGATCCTTAAGGACCTCGAAGCCTCCTAAAGGACTATGAGACACATTTTATAAAGCCAAGTATATGTATGTTAAGGTAGAGACTGACTGTCCTTGACAGGATTAGGGAGGATTTAATACAACAAAAAAATCTTTGGGTTTTGAATGAAAAGTCCATGAAAATTGAAGTATGTCAAAAGCTTACTATAAATAGTATGTCATGGCTCTTATACTTCCATCTCAGTACGTTTTTTATGGTTATGTTCACAACAGAGAACTTGGTAATGTCACTGACATGTTTCTTTAAATCTAACACTTCTCAAATTATTACCTTAAAAACACCCAAAATGACCTCAAAGATAGATTTTCTAGTTCTGCTAAAAACTGAAACCACAGATTAAGAAGTGCTTAAAACTGGGTTTTTTTTTTTTTTGGTAGGATGTGTATATGACATACTTCAAAAATCTCTTGAACAGTTCCTCTGATCAGCTTAAAAATTTTAAAGGATGAATTAGGCAATTTCACAGGCCATTTTAGCATAATAAAACTTAAAATTAACAGGACCAAAACATAATTCTATTTCCAAACATCTTAAGAAAAATCTTGGAACAATGAAATAGCATATCACATCATATAAAATTAAATTTACCTACCTCATTTGCATCAACCACAAGTAAAACACCTTGGCAAGCAGAGAGTGACCTGGATACTTCATAACTAAAATCAACATGACCCTGAGAAACAAAAAATATTAAAACGTCTAAATGTTAAGAGTTTAAATGTTTCTTAGGGAGAGGCATTTTGGCAAATCTACTGACTCCACCGAATAAAAAGTTATTAAGCTTCTTTTTAGCCTGTTCTTGTGAAATAATTTCACTAATCTAAGAACACTGAGGAAAAAAATAGCAAAGTGAAGTGTTTAATATTCAGTTTAAAAACTGAAAAAAAAGGATTTGCTTGCACTATTAATACAAAGCTGACTTTAACAACAGAGACAAAATTGATATTAAAACTTACCGGTGTATCGATAAGATTTAAAAGATACTGCTTTCCTTCATGGTTATAGAAAAGAGATGCTGTCTGTGCTTTAACAGTGATTCCTCTTTCTCGTTCCACTTGCAATTTATCAAGAACTTGTTTATTATTTTTTGTTTTAGCAATTGCCCCTAAAAATAGAAATGTGTATTGATATTTCTATAAGCTTTTAAAAACAGACAATAGTGCATATAAACTTAAAACCAAAAATTTAAAAAGCATAGTAAAAGTATGCTAGTAAAAGTAACTATCAATTACTCATTGCCATTAATTAAGTGTAGACTATAAAATGAAAATACCTGTTAGTTCCAGGAGCCTGTCTGCTAAAGTACTTTTGCCATGATCCACATGTGCAACGATACTGAAATTTCTAATGTTTTCAACAGGAAAACAAGACATATCAATTTTTTCCTAGAAAAGGGGAGGGAAATATTATATTTATGAGTATAAATTGTCTACAACATGAAACAAGTACACTAAAGAAAAGAATACTCTTTTAGTCTTCTTAAAACAACTTTATTTACAGCATTCATACTGTTTATATTATTTCTCTGACAGTAAAGAGATGTATGGTTAAAGTCATATTACAAGCAATGGATTACAACAGGGCCCATCAAATACATTAGTCTCAATGTCAAAGGCTATATGACCATATACAGGCCATATGGATAAATAAAAGTCCCTTATAATATTTCCACCATTTCAAAGGCCACTGAGGAGCTGAATGTATTTTCACAAATGGAGAACACAAGATACTTACAACTTCTCTACAGCCTTAGAGCACCTGGTGTAACAAAATTTCTTGAAATAAAAAAAGCTACAGAGCAGCTGAAAGAAAAGAAAAAATGTTTTTGCCCCCATCACGTATTTAATCAACAGAGTCAGGTCTACTGAAAAATTTGTACTCCTAATAGAGCCTTCAAAACTTTAATTTAGATGACTTTGTTACTTAACAACTTCTCTGGAGAGAGAGGGGGAAAAATTATATTATCAAGAAAAAAAGGCTCATTTTTCACTTAAATTTTTTAAATCCTTTAAAAAGTTAGTTTATGATTTTCATTTGCACATAGAATATGTCATTTTTTTGGACCCTGAACGCTTCATTTTTCCAATCAAATTTGGGCTCTCATAATGAGCCCAAAAAAGTGAAATTACAACGAGATATAATTTTCATGAGGTTGTTTTCTTTTTTTTTCCCAGTAAGCGCTTCAATACAAGTGCAACTATACCTGAAAGATATTCTGCAAAAATCTAAACCCGAATTGTCTGCCCTGTGATTTTTCCACCCATCGTTCAAAAGGTACTGCACCATTTTTAGTCTTACAATTGCAACATAAATCCATTCCACAGGCATTTTAGAAAAGAGTAAAACTGAATAATTATAGTCTTTTTCTTTCTCCAGTTACTCATAACTTTCATTCAAGTACTTTATTTTACTGCCTAAACTGTTTCTCTTCACAGTTATAACAAAGTAAAGTTTTAGGGTCGCTGATGCTTCCCAGGTGGCGCCAGCGGTAAAGAATCCGCCTGCCAGTGTAAGAGACACAAGAAACGCGGTTTCCATGCCTTGTTCAGCAAGATCCCATGGAGTAGGAAATGGCAACCCACTCCAGTAATCTTGCCAGGAAAATTCCGTGGACAGAAAAGCTGGCGGGCTACAGTCCATGGGACCGCAGAGTCGGTCGCGACTGAGGAGCAAAAAGCCCCAGCTCCTCCAACCACAGGGACAGAACGATCACGCGTCGGCTCTAGCTGAGGTAAGACGAAATAATCAAAGAAGCTAAGGCATACCCAGCACTTCTTAGATTCTAGGTATTAAACTAAAAGTTCTATGCCCCACTTCGCGCAAGTCTCACAGCCACTCAGCGTCTTTTTTATAAGCATCTCATTCAACAACTGAAGAAACAGAGAAAGGTCAGGTAACTTGCCTAGGTCACGTGGCTAAAAAGTCGCAAGAAAATGGAACTAACAGCTTTCTCAATACGCTTTTAAAACTACACACTGAGAACAATCCCTCGCATAAACAAAGATCCTGATATTACCAGTGAGGAAAGTGAGGACACGACTTGTCCAAGGTCACGCTGGTGAGCCCTGGAGTCCGCAGCCGAAGCGCAGCCCCGCGCTCCGAGCCCTGCCTCCCTCACAGGAGTGCAACCTGCGTCCCCAAGTAGTCAGTACTAAGAAGCCCTGGCAAATTCACCAGGAGCACCCTCCCTCGGTGTAAGACGTGAATGACTAGAGACTCAAGGCGGTCACCTTGCGGTCTGCAGAGCTGTACCACCGGTCCGGAGCCCTGGACGCGAGGTGCGGCCCGAGCAGCCCCATACGCGCCGCCTCGGTGACCCAGGCCGCGAGCGCGCGTCCGCGCCACCAACCCTGACCTGCAAGCGTCCACATTCCCCTGAGAACCGAGGCGTCAGGAGAAGGCCCCGGGACGCAACGGCGCCATCACCCCGGGCTCCGTGTTCTTTAAAACTGGCCCCCGCTAAGAGCTGGCAGACAGGATTCAAACACACTCCGGCCAGCGGCGGAAAAAACGTGAGGAAGAGATATCCCACATCTAGCCCCCGGGGCCAGACGACCGAGAACAGCGCCGCTCGCCGACGTTTGCACGACGCATTACGACATTACGTCGTGACGTCTGCATACGTCAGCGCGAAGCTGGAGGGAAGTCGGGTGAGCGAAGGTTTAGCGGGGCGCGAGTTTTCCTCCTACCAGGAGGTTGGTTTTCAACCGACTGCCAAATGGCAAAATACTAGAGTAATTTTTAAAATTACTGCTGCATTCTCCATGTTGCCTGCAACATCGCTAATGTTGAAGTGCATCTGAATGAAATCGGGCAGTAAAGTTGATAGCAATAATATGTCCTAGGGCCTCTCTGCTGGCTCATTGGAGAAGAATCTGCCTGCTAATGAATGGGAGGCGTGTTCCATCCCTGTGTTGGGAAGCTTCCCCAGAGAAGGAAATGCTAACCCACCCCATTATTCTTACCTGGGAAGTCCGTGGGACAGAGGAGCCTGGTGGGCTACAGTCCATGGGTTCGCAAAAGAGTCAGACATGACTTAGCAAGTAAACAATAACCATGTATCCTAGGAAAATTTGGGCCGGAAGTGAAGGTGGAAAAAAGTTGCATCCTGAAAGTCCTGGAGTTTTCCTGACCTCTGGGTTACCAATTAAACAATGTTTACCTTGCTGGGGAGAAAGTTCTGGCTAAGGATAAAGATAAGAGATAATAAGACCACATCTAGTGTCGCCCATCCCCCCCCCCCGCCCCCATGCTCTTTTTTGCAATATTCAGGAGAAAAAGCGGCAGCTGTTGAGTTCACCATTGTATTGTTTCTAGTTCATTCAGGGGACTGCTGTATATTAAAACAGTAACTGTACATCACAATTTGCTACTCTCTTCTTTGTTAGAGAGTGAACTTAACCACCTGGAAATGTATTGCGCACAATCATTCCTAATATAGTTCATATAAGTTAGTTGCCCGAAACTTCAATAAGTTGCTTATTATCCTTAGTGATTTTCACCATATCCTCACACCTCTATTATATACATAACATTTTTCTTTCAATCAATTTACCTCTTACACTTATGAGTTTCTTTTAAAAGAAGAAAAAAATTTTTATTATTTTCTGTAAGTGCAAAAAACGCTGTTACCTGTCACAAATTTAAAGTAAAAATAAGTATAATTAATAAAAAATGTGATTCCGTTTCAGTAGATGTTACCTGACAAAAGCTCAGAATCTTTCTTGATTAAAACTGGAAATTAACAAGCATTAAGGGATTTTATTTTATTTTATTTATTTTTTTTAAATTAATTTATTTATTTTTTCAGTGGGTTTTGTCATACATTGACATGAATCAGCAATAGATTTACACGTATTCCCCATCCC